>NC_043959.1:1490977-1575977 GCF_902148855.1 Sphaeramia orbicularis
CCCCCCCCCCCCCCCCCCCCACACACACACACACACCTTTAAAATGAAAAATGAATGAATGAATGGTCATGCCATAGCTTCTATCCTTCTGTGACTAAACTCCTCCGTCGTTACATTTCCATTCGTCTGGTTCGTTCAGTCTCTGTTCCATTAACTCTGGTTTATCCCACAGCAGTTGTTCCAGTGTATTGTCTCCAGTAGGGCACGCTAAACCCTCATGTAAACAGGGCGGTCTCCAGGACGTTGCACCTGTTGGAATTTCTACAAGCAATCTGAGTAAATCACCTGCAAACTGCAGTTCAACCCCACATGCAAAATTCTAGATTGTGCAAGCAAATTACTACACGCAAATTTGGATCTTAGTGGATCCGACCCTATATGTGCAAATGTCATCACACAACCGGTTATAGTCATAATAAATTAAGAAAGAATTAAAACAGGTTGTAGAAATCCACTTGATTTTGTCAGAATGAATATGAAGAAAGCTTTGCAGCACCTGGAGGGTTCCAATTCAAACTGTATGAACTGTTTAGGTTCAAATACACAATTAAATGAACCAAAGACTAATAAAAGTAGGTTTACCAATTATGACCCCTTTAAAGTTTTTTGTAATATTACTGGATTAAAAATATTGCTCAGCTTAATGAACAAAAAACCTAGCTTTCATGAGGGGCTTTCAATTTGCATTTACATTATAAAAGTGAAGAATGATGGGATTTCTAAAACCTCAAATCTCAGATTTTGGTGGTTGCTGGTGATTTTTATCCTTAAAGGTAATATTTGTAATTCCATTGGTGTCAGTAGTGAACCAGGAAGTACCTAAAGTAATAAAGTATTACCCTTTCACCACAGCTGTTCTCATAATCAGTGAATAGTGACATATTCTGGTCAAAATCATCAACTATTAAAACACTCTATGAGTAACAGAAAAAAATGAAACTAGTGAAAGGGTAAACTGTTATTTTATTAGGGTTACATTCGTCATCAGTGTGTCCTTCTGTTTTTGGTTGATGTTGGCATTGGCTTCAGGGAACATCTGTTCAGCCGAGGTCACCACATCTGCTTCCATTCAACTGCCTCGGTATCTGCACTTAGTGTAAACAAGCAGCCAACAGGGTCAGCATATTGACTATGAGTCATTTTGTCATTAATGTCAAAAGATTTATTCAGCCAAAGTTGAAGAAACCAAATATTTAAGATTTTAAATTATAAGGATGTGGACGTGAAAGACTCAGCAAAGTGAAAATGGTATAAAAATGAAAACAGCCTTGACATAAAGACAGTGAACACACCACAGCTGCAGTCTCACGTTTTCTAATGTGGTGTTTACTAGCTCTTATTTATCTTTATCACGGTCAGAACATGACAAATAAAAAGAAGTGAGAAAACATTTTCTGGGTATCTATGATGGTTGAATTAATAAACCATGACGACAAAAAAAAAACCTAAATATTACAATAATGATAATTATCACTATATGAAAATATATCATTATAATATTGATAAATGTTTTATTACATATAAATATAACACAGCCAATGCTTGTATAACGTTATAATTTCATCTGTATGTTTCTTTATTTCATTCATTTAATTTAATAATCTAGAGAGATGTAGTGAGCTGAAACTTTTTTTTTTTTTTTCATTCTTTTTGTTCACCTTGGGAGGAGTCTCCAAATGTACAAGAACACCCTCATGTTAACTGTCCTTCTGCTTCTGTTGTGTCATTTCTTTTCTTTGGTGGTGGTCATAATGACCACAGTTGTTTATACCAGTGGTTTGACAAAAACATCAGATCTTAGAATGTTAGAGGATTCTATTATGACCCTCTGTCAGGCTGATGCAGCTGTACTCATGTCTGCAACATAACATATAGACTTCTTTGGATGTGTTCATGCTGTCATCGTCATTTTAAGTCTTCTTTTAGTATTTCAGAGCAGTCAACAGTGTTGGGGATGCTACTTTGCAAGCATACCCTGTAAAATTATAAGTAGTTCATCATGGCAGTAGTTCAAACAAACTACATTTCTACCCCTGGAGAAGTGTAGTTTGTAAAACTACGGCTAAAAAAAGTAGTTTTAGTAACTACTTTTAATTTTCAGCGTTAAATTAAGGATGTACGTGTGGTGTCTGAAACTACATCTGGCCCTTGGTTGGAGCAGCATGTCACTATCGGGGGTGGTGCTGGTGGGAGGGCTGTCCACGGTGGTGACGACCACACAACGTTAGTAATGATCGCACATCTGCGAAGCATTCGAGTGCTGCCGGGGCAAACCAATCAGAGGCATCGCTGGCTGTGATGTCATGACATGATCATGACTTCAAAGCAATTCAGGATCAAAGAAAAGGAACTGTCTGTGTTTAATGGAGAAATACAATTTGTATTCCAAAAAATAAATCTACAAAAACCCTTAATTTTATGTTGTTGCCCAAAACTGTAGTTTGCAAATCGAGTAGTTAACCTACAAAAAAACCCCAAAAAGTACTTGAACTACTTGACAGGCACAAATATGAATGTAGTTTAACTACCAGCAAGTTACAGCAAAATGTGGTTTAACTACGTAGTTCAACTACATGTAGTTTAATGCTGCGTTCAGGGCCGGTTTTTGAGCCCGTAAGTCACAACTTCAAGCCACGATTCACAACTTTGTATCGTTCCAGGCAAGTCACGCCAAACTGCCTGAGCGCAAGGAATTCTGGGAGTTAGATGTAAACACCAGCATGGTGGACTGTACGTTCTGTTCATTTATAGTCATTTCTATCCCAAAGGTGTTTGTTCTTTGGTTATTTGAGGGAAACAGAGGAGGAAACACGGTGCATAAGGACAGAGAAGCTGTTCTACCTTTGATGTTCTTTGTAGATTTGGGTTTGTATTTGGTTTTAATTTATTGTTGCACTCATCGGACTGTAAACTAGCTAACACTAGAGCAGCTGCTGATTCTACAGAACATTTACAGATAAATAATATCAGATCAATACCTGGTTTTAATAAACAATCTGCATAAACACCACATCCATGGGGGGGGCACCATTGCTATGTGACGTCAGAACTCAGAACTGGGAGAACATGGATCTAGTACGAGTTCAGGTGGAAGTCCCAGGTTTGACTGAACACTCCAGTGCATTTACGCCAGTAGAAGGATGGAGAAACAGCAGTTACAGCTGGACTGGAACGCAGCAGAAGTCTCCCCAACACTGGCAGTTAATATGAATAATACAAATCCATTAACACTCTGGGAAAATGGAGCCAAAGATAGTGTTGGTATGACTAAATAAACTCCAACAGGTGTTGGGTTTTGCATCACAATATTCACATCAATGCTCTGAAAACTAATCAGCAGATTAGGTGGCGTTCAGTGTTTTGGTAAATGGATTGAAATGTTTGGAAGTTCCTGTGCAGCCTCTAAACTGTGTGAATATGACAATGTGTGGGAACGACGGAACAGTGACAAGTAAGCAGTCTTTTCCCTCATGCATAATCCCCTTTGACCTCAAGTGTCCTTAAGGAAGTGCCAGGATGAGTTCAGCTCCAGCTGCCAAACGCCTTGTACGACGTCGGAGGGTATGTCGTATTTAATAGCTTATCCACTGCGAACATTTGCTTCTCTATTACCAGTAATTTCCATTAGATGTGTTCGACAGCTACATAAGTGCAGAACTTATGCGAACCAGGCTGCAGGAGGAGTTTATGAAGGAAGCAGACATGCCTTTTGCACTTAACTGACAGATATTGTAATTGATTGTGTTCTGTGTGAAATGTGTTCATTAATATATGATAGGGCCTGTCAAGTCGACCGGCCCTTCAACCTGTTTGAATGTCTTCATATACTCTTATTTTTAACTCAGAGAGGGAAGTAGGGGGAAGCATTTGAATAAGAGATAAAACTGACTTAAGCTATGCATGAATCTGTTTTTAATGTTGAAAAATAGTCCAAGTTTTCAGGAATGAAAGGCACTTGTGACACTAGATGACAAGGGAACTTTTGGTTTCCATCCCAGTGTCTATTCCACCAAACCAACAACTACTCTTGGATGGCTGATGTATTAATTCTGTCACACCAGCAAAGTAAAAAAAGTTATTTTAAAGTTAAACTTTCCCTGAAGCCGTTAGTGTAAGTGAATGTGGGAGCTCTGTCTGACATTATATCACTGATCACCTCATGCCTTTTATACAGAAGAAAACAACTGGAAGAGTAATGAGCATACTTTTACAAATGACTTCATAAAAGCGAGGGTGGACAATGAAAACAGACTTTTTCACTGAATATTTGCAGGTGGTTATGAACAAGGTTCTTATCGTTAACGAAAACTAATGAAATGACAAAAACTAGAATTGTAAAAACATTTTCGTTAACTGAAATAAATCAAAACTATAATTAAAAGAAAAAAAAAAACTAACTGAAACTGTATTGTGTGTTTACAAAAGTAATTAAAATGGATAAAAATTATGGATAGAATTCCTTCGTTTTCATCTTTGTCAATGTCGGATTGATATAAAATCGATTTATTTCTCAAGTAATTTTAGCTGCTGTCACCATACGACACTTTTTGCTCCGTCATTTGTGTCACTTGTGGTTTCCAGTCGTCTTCTGGTCCCCACTCTACCTGGAAACATGGAGACTAAAGCAGCAGAGTCCTGTCTGGGATTGATTTGAATAGGAGCACAGAGAAGAAGAGAAAAGATAGAAAAAAACTAAAATTAAACTAAAACTAAGCATTTAGAAAAAAACGAAAACTAATAAAAACTAGCAAACCTGCTTTAAGAATTAATTAAAATGAAGTGAATTAGAGAAAAAAAAAAGGTCAAAACTAAATAAAACTAAACTATAATGAAAAATCCCAAAACTATTCGAACCTTGGTTATGAAGTGGTATGAACCAGACGCACATGGAACACATGAATGAAAACACACTAAAGGGTACACTCATGTAAAGTCAGACTTGTTTATGTTCACACCATGAGGCTTTTTCTTCTGTCTCTTCAGAGTTGGCGGTGACTCACTGCTGTACAGTCCTTTCAGGTCCATTAGTGCAGTATGAACAGTATAAATGAAACCTGTATTTTTATTAAAGATCACCACCACTTGCAGTTACAACATGAATATGAGACGTATGGTTCAAAGGTTCTCTGAGCGATTTCTTCAAAGCTAATGATGTTCTCAAAGCTGATTACAGAGACTGAACAGAGGAGAGGCTGAAGGGTCAGTTAATACATGAAGCAAACTAAACTGGAAAAGGATCCACGTGTACAGAGGCAGGGGGCCTTCAGTCTGGTCCAGTACAGAACTACAGCATGTTATCAGGTAGTGTCCACAGGCTCTGTTTCAGCTGCAGAGGGAACCAGGCCTGCATTCATGGAGTTCTGGTGTTACTCTGATGAATAAGAGCTTTTAGTGGGAAACCTTGTTTGGACCTGCCTTTGTAGCACTACAATACACTTTTGTACAAACACAAAACTTCCTTAATTATTACAAAATAAAAGCCTTCTAAAGTTCCAGTGGATTAAAAACATTAATTACTTAACCCTTTATTGGACAAGTGACTATATTTGGTTATTTCCACATACATTACAAGACAGTGACAACAACAGTTCCAGTGAGGACAGTGAGTCCACAGTCTGAGGTCCAATGTGGTCTACAGGGTCTGTCAGGTCCAATGTGGTCTACAGGGTCTGTCAGGTCCAATGTGGTCTACAGGGTCTGTCAGGTCCAATGTGGTCTACAGGGTCTGTCAGGTCCAATGTGGTCTACAGGGTCTGTCAGGTCCAATGTGGTCTACAGGGTCTATAAGGTCCAATGTGGTCTACAGGGTCTGTCAGGTCCAATGTGGTCTACAGGGTCTGTCAGGTCCAATGTGGTCTACAGGGTCTGTCAGGTCCAATGTGGTCTACAGGGTCTGTCAGGTCCAATGTGGTCTACAGGGTCTGTCAGGTCCAATGTGGTCTACAGGGTCTGTCAGGTCCAATGTGGTCTACAGGGTCTGTCAGGTCCAATGTGGTCTCCAGGGAGTCCTGGATTTGTGGATCCCTCTCCTTCTCTTTTCTTTGTCTTTGGGTGTCTGTAAACGATAGCTCCCACTGCTTTAAGAACCTGAAAATACAGTCAGTCTCACAACAGCTCTGCCCATTTGGATTCAATGTTGTTCTTCAGTTTCGACAGGATTGAAGCCAACGCTGTCATCATCTGCCTCTGTCTGACACTCAGTGGGCGGAGCCACAGTGACTTCTGCTAGGGGTGACGTCACGTGCAGACCCTCCATACACTAATGTACACACAAACAGAAAGTGAAACACAATCATATTTTATGAACAGTTCAGTGTCGGCTGCTGCTCTTTCAGACAGTTGAAGCTCAGTGTCGCTTACATCAAAAAAATAGTCCAGTTATTTCAACAAAATTCGTCCTCCGTTCCTTTTTCAGAAAATGCTCAGTGACCTTATCGTACCAAGTAAACAGGAAAACATTGAAATTCTGTTAAACTGAGCCCAGTTAGTCCAGTGGTTGTGTTTTCTTTCAGGTCAGTAAATGAACAGTTCATTTGTTTCTGTGATTCCACAGCAGAATGTGTGACGGTATTAAACTGAACTGTGTCAGTGAAGGAGCAGATCTGAAAACAGCTGTCAATCAAACTGGATTCAGCCTTTGGACCCGCCCTCCAATCAGCACGTGGAAGCCCAGCATCCGGCCCGGCAGAGCTCCGCCCACAGCTCCATTCACCCCCAGAGATGCTGAGTATCGGGGGCGGGACAACAGGGTGTCATGTGTCCAGCGC
This sequence comes from Sphaeramia orbicularis, assembly GCF_902148855.1. NCBI lineage: Eukaryota > Metazoa > Chordata > Actinopteri > Kurtiformes > Apogonidae > Sphaeramia > Sphaeramia orbicularis. The sequence goes on from NC_043959.1 coordinate 1,497,745, forward strand.
TGGTCCAGTTTGTAGTGGTTTTAAACCAGTTCCACTCAGTCCCATTGAAGTGCATGGACGCAGAGTGTCTGCGGACAAATGCACTGAGCAGAGATGGAGGAGAAAACACAGACACGGGAATGGAGGAGAAGTGAACAACATCCAGTCCACTGATCTGGGATCAAACTGATTCTGAACCAACTGGTCTGAGAGATGAACGTGTTCCAACACATTTGGAGTCAATGAAATGAAAACAACTGAACAGATTTGAGCATTTAATGGGAGTCATTTTAGGAGAAGCTGAGCTTCCACTGCAGTCTGACACTAAACATCTGTGGAACAAATATAAATACTGATGATGATTTTAAACCATGTTAGGGTGGTCTGATCCAGACTGGTCAGTGGTTCAGTCCTGGTGAGTGACAGACAAACCACAGCAGTGTCCTCTGGTCATGTGACTGTGGAGCTGCAGTTTAGTGGCTGCAGCAGAAACAGTGACAGAACAGTCAAACCCAGATCCGTTAGTTATTTAATCCAAAGAACGTTACAGAAACACTGCATTTCACAAAGACGGGTTGGGTTGTCTTTCACATCTCTACAAACCGTGGCTCTGATTGTGTAACTTTACTGTGGCCTTTTAATTGACATGAATAATCACATTCACATTTCACCATTGGGAAGTGTGAGCTATTAAAGCAGCGGTGCATAGAATCATGTTGTTCTTTATTTATTTTTTGTGGTTAAAATGAAGCTTATTGACCTTGAAGATGAAATGTGTTGTGACAACAGCTTTAACCACCGCTGACTGTCTACAGGCGTTGTGCACGCCACGGCTAGTGTGACGCTACTGGTTGAAAATAAAAATGTCAACACTAAAATCATTGCATTTTTGATGGTTTATTTTATGGTGCGGTGTGCGGCAGGACAGGGGTTTGGGAAATGATTAACTTCCCCAGTAGAGGGAGTACCAGTGCACTGATGTAGTTCAATGTGGTTAATATGTGTCCATACTGTAAGGTCTGTATGGGATTCAATGAAAGTCAATATTAATGTTCATAAAATTACCTGAGATTACATTGTATCATAACAACTTAGGAAAGAAACTAAATGTATTTTAGCTTATTAAAAAGAGCTTTATATATCTATATCAGTGGTTCCCCACATTTTTAGGCTCATGACTCCATTTTAACCACAAACTTCTGCTGACCCCACACATTCAAAACAGACACATTGTTTGCTAAAATTAATTTATTTTGATCATGTAATAGTTTGCTATACTATGTTGCAAATAAACATTAATTTTAGAGGACATTTAGTCTGTATATGTCTATTATTGTGGACATTTAGTCTATATAATGTCTATTATTGTGGACATTTAGTCTATATAATGTCTATTATTGTGGACATTTAGTCTATATAATGTCTATTATTGTGGACATTCAGTCTGTATAATGTCATTATTGTGGACATTTAGTCTATATAATGTCTATTATTGTGGACATTTAGTCTATATAATGTCTATTATTGTGGACATTTATTCTATATAATGTCTATTATTGTGGACATTAGTCTGTATAATGTCTATTATTGTGGACATTTAGTCTGTATAATGTCATTATTGTGGACAGAGGCAGTAAATCCAGGTGTAGATTACTGCACAAAGGCTCAGGATCTGTCCAGTCAGTCCAGCTGGGATTTACAAGGAGGACAATTAATACTGAACAAACAAGAACTGAAAACTATGAATGATGAAAGAGCTGCAGCATCTGAAACTGACCACAGTGAACATGTGACACAAACAGAAGCACAGTGCTGCAGTTTCACACTCAGTTTGTCTGGTATGGACTGGGATTGGCTCTGTCAACTCACCATAGATTTTTTATTAGTAAATTTTTATTATTTATCAATTACTAGAAATTTCAGGAGACCCTAGTAGGGTCCTGACCCCAAGGTTGAAAAACACTGATCTATTATTTCATTATCATTCTCGTTAATTTACATTTAGTGGGTTCAGTTTCAGGAAAGTCGTTCCCTACTCAAACAAACTTCCATATAATGTTTTCGTGTACAAACTGCCCTGCCATCAGAAGTATTCTTTGGGTTGTAATAGATAAGTAACTGTGAATATGTAAACGTATTATGTATAACATATTATCTGAATATCTGAAATGAGTTTCTAAATGTGTGTGGTAGTCGTAGAACTGCAGATCTTCAGAATGACCCATATACACACTTGGTGCCAATATAGGAGCCAAAAAGTCTGGGAAAAAAATGTGAGGAGAAGCCAGTTTCTGACATTTCCCACTAATGCTGAGCGGATCCATCACTGATGTGTGTTGAGTGGTGTGAAAGTTGACCCAGATGGACAGTAAATATCAACACTCAGGGGATGTCAACACATCAACACTTTAAAATGTGTGAAATGTAACTCTGAACTTGACTCACATAGACTCTTTGAGTGCTGTGGTCCTTTTAGATGTAGTTATCGATTGTCTTTATTAGTGCTTATACTTCTGTAGTCTGCTGTTGACTTTGTTTGTCTTTGGTTTATCACCACCACATAAAAAGGAAAACCAGAATTCAAGCCTTTCTGTGTGTAATGGAGCTGAAACAACGTCCAAGCATCAAACAGTTTCAAAACAAATACAAACAAAGGATTTTTACAAAATACAGAGAGGGAAGGGCCTTCGGGGGGGGTGATAATATCTATTAAATATGGATATATGAATATTATTACTATATCACTATATAGGACACATAGAATATTATACGTATTTATATTATATATGTATAAGTGTTTTGTTTGTTTGTTTTTTAGTTTATTAATTTTGGTATTAATATCTGTTAGGATAAGGTGTAAATGGGTATTATCATTTGTGTATATAGGAAAAAGGATGTGTGATATTATTATATATTATTATTATTATTATTATTATATTGATATTGATATTCATACAAAATAATAATCGCTATATAGTGTTCATAAGGAATAGATATTGGGGGTAGGAGTACTTAGTTTTTACTTCTTCCTACTCCTTTTCGTCATGTATAATTCCATTTCATTTGTTTTCTTTATCTTATTATTATTATTATTATTAATTACTATTATTTATGTATTTATTTTTGTGGTTTGTTTGCTTATCAGTCATTTCTGTACCAGTACTTATATTTTGTTGGTTAATTTGTTTTTATTTCACCATCTACATGTTTGAAATAAAGATTTCATTCATTCATTCATTCATCATTCATTCAATGCAAGCGGCATAAGTGAGCCTAATGTCAACTATAGATGTTATGAAGACCAGGACGCAGAATCTTGAACAGAATTGAACTGAAGCTTCCATTCGATGCCTTTTGTATGTATTCAATGTGTTCAACCAGTATGTGACCCCTGTAGGTCACAAGCGTTTTGATGTGGCCAACATATGGACTCAATTTGAGTCAGGTCCTCGGGGGGGCAGTAAATGGGCTTCTGTCAATACTCCCATGGTCACCGGTCATTCTCCTACACAGTGTGCATCCCAACAGAAGGTGGACCTGGTGTGTCAATGTGCATTTTATGACAAAACTCACATAACATACTGGGTTATCAGTACAGCCTGTTTTTATTGTCTCTTGTTTTATTGTATTTTATTTGTGGTCATAATGCGTTCACAGTGATTACACATGAGCATATGGCATATTTGAACACATATAACACAAACATCCATCTGGTCCATTTCTACATTTGTCCCGTGCGTCTGTCTGATCAGAACATGCATTCTGGAAAAAGCATTCAGGGTTTCAGTCAATAAACCAAAGTCCAACCCCACGAACAGACTTATCGTTCTCTGATGGAACGTCTAAAAATGGCTTAAATATCATATAACATGATATCAATATCAGTAACATTCCACAAGCTCCTGTCGACAGGTGGTAACAGGTTCTTTCACCTGCTGCGTTGGACTGTCACAGCTAAAACATCTTTTCCGTAACGGAAAACACCACTCTAGTTGCAAGTATCTACTTAGCTAATTTGTTAGCATAATTCAGCTAATTCAGTATTAATTGAGTAAAGCCTGCCAGCTAACATCATGCAAATATGGCATTAGCATTATCAAACCAATACGATATGCTAACAGCTGATAATGTTAAGAGATTTTTAAACTTATTAGGCCTTTCCTGGTTAAATAAAGGTTAAATAAAAATAAATAAATAAAAACAGGACTGTAATGACCTAATATAAAACTGTAGACTTCAGCATAACAATTGGTAATGGATTATATAATTTGTCAACTAGATGCCAAACGCAAATTAGTGTATCCTGCACTGTACAAAGTTGACTTTACTGCATTTTTATTTTTATTTTATTATTATCTTTTTTATTTAGAACAGCACAGTTTACAATACAAATATAGCTTTTTTCATATCAAATATATAAAAAAAAATGCAATAGAAGACATCATATAAATGCGTAATTATAATCATGTATAGAAAGAAAGAAGAAAATAAAAAGAGGAAAGGAAATATGCTGACTCATGCTAGGGTGTCAAAGTTCAGATGATATATTGAGGGAAGAACAGATTTCAACCATAGTGATTGCCTTTTGCTTATCAGAGTACTTCATTGAGAGAATGTAAAAGTTGACTTTACTGCATGTGTTGACATTAAGTAGCTTCAATGACTTAAAACAAGGGCCAGTTAGCGAAGCAGTGAACCTGCAGTAAACTAATAATAGCATGAACTCGGTGGGTGTCAGCCCATGCTCTTTCCCAGCTGCACCTTTTTTCTGAATATTGTAACTTCTGGTTCTAAAACGACCCCAGCTGCTAACAGACTCTAAGGCACAGGTGCCAAACATGCGTCCCGGGGCCAAATGTGGCCCGCCAAAGGGTCCAGTCTGGCCCGTGGGATGAATTTGTGAAATACAAAAATGACACTGAAGATATTAATCAGTCTTGTAAAAATCATGTTATTTCAGATTCCATACATAATAACCAATTAGATCTCATTTGGGTCAGACCAGAAAAATACTGTCATAATAACCTATAAATAATAACAACTGCTGATTTTATCTTTGTTTTAGTGTAAAAAAGTAAAATTACATGAAAATGTTTACATTAACAAATAATCCTTTTACAAAAAATGTGAATAGCCTGAAGAAATATGAACAAGGTGAAATGTCTTGAGAAAAGTAAATGCAATGTTACCAATATTCTGCCTGTTATTAATGTTTTGTGTATTTGTAATTATAATGGCAGTGTAATGCACATGTGTAATGATAAACTGATAATCTGGAGGCAGAATATTGTTAAAATTGCACTTGTTTTTCTTAAGATATTTCAGTTATTCACGTTATTCAGATTTTTAAGGAAACGTTGTAGATGTAAACTTACCATAATGTAATTTAACTTTTTTCACTGGCTAAAATTACACTTATTTTCTTAAGAAATGTCTTTTTTTTCAGGTTATTCACATCTTTTTGTGTGTTGGATAGTTTATAAAAGTAAGTATTTTCATAATTTAATGGGGGGGGGGGGGGGGGGGGGGTTGCACTAAAAAAAGAGACAAAATTTGGAGTTGTCATTGTTTCTAGGTTATTATGTAATTATTTTACTGGAGATCATATTGGCTGATGTGGCCCCTGAAACAAAAAGAGTTTGACACCCCTGCTCTAAGGAGGGGACAGTGGATGATGACACTGTGGATGAGCTCCACTTATTTTCTCCAGTCTATAATGCAAAGCTAAGTCAGCACAGGACCCACAATACCTGACTGAATATCAGTCAGACAGGCTTCAAAGGACACTGTTTAGACTTCTCTGTGCATGCACTGAAGAAATGAGCGTGGTGGTAAAGTGCTATCTTTTTTGGGGGTCTGCAGAGTGACAGCACTCTGGGAGTACCACGGAAAGACACATGCAGTTCACTGTATAAGCATTCTGCATAATGTGCTGTGACCTACAGCTCCAGAGGATCTGCTTTTCCCTCTGAGTACATCCTGGGGCTAAGCAGCGTCACATTTTATGACAGCTGCCAGTTCTACATGTCCGCCAACGGTGGTCCCTGGGTTGAGGCACAAGGAGTTGCAACTGTGTGGAATTGATACTGGACCAGTTTTCCGCCTGGCTGAATCACAGAGCCGCTCCATCCAGCTCATTACCGTGGGCTCAGTGTGCATGACAGTATGTGTTTGGAGGATTCACCACCCTGTACAGGTGTGTGTGGGAGCACAGCTGAACTGCAAAGGACAGACACATGCCAGATGCTTCCATGTGGGAGAAACGTAGCATTTTTGAATCAGGCGCAGCTTTATTATTATACCTCCAACTAAACTCAGACAAGACTGAAGTTATTGGTCTTGGGCCCAAACAACCCAGATACAGTGTCATCAGTCATCTGGAAACTGTTTACTCTAAAACACAGGTGTCAAACATGTGCCAGTTATTCACAGTCTTTTTGTTGTGGATAGAAATAGTTTCATCATCTAATGTTATTTTTGCACTAAAACATTTGGGAGTTGTCATTATTTATAGACTATTCTGCTGTAATTTGTTCGCCCGCTGGAGGATCATTGGGCTGAATGTGGCCCCCAAAAAGAAATGAGTCTGACAGCCCTGCTCTAAAAGCTGAAATCAGGTTTGAAATCTAGGGGCAATAATGGAGCTAAACTATACAGCCACAGTAAATCAATCCCATCCCACTGCCTGCTGGGGTCCAGACTAGAACCAGGAAGGACCACCATATGAGTCCTGTGGTCCAGACTAGAACCAGGAAGGACCACCATATGAGTCCTGTGGTCCAGACCAGAACCAGGAAGGACCACCACACTAGTCCTGTGCTCAGATCTGTGCACTGGCTTCCTGTGGCTCAGAGAATAGACTTTAAAACAGCTCTGCTGGTCTACAAGTCTGTCCATGGTCCAGAACCAAAGTCCATCTGGGACATGTTGGTCCGCATATGAACCATCTGGGACCCTGAGAACCTCAGGGACTGGTCTTCTGCTGGTCCCAGAGTCAGGACTAAACACAAGAGAAGCTGTGTTGCAGTTCTATGTGTTTCAGTTCTAGTGTGTTCAGTTCTGTGTGTTTCAGTTCTATGTGTTTCCGTTCTGTGTGTTTCAGTTCTATGTGTTTCAGTTCTGTGTGTTTCAGTTCTGTGTGTTTCAGTTCTCTGTGTTTCAGCTCTGTGTGTTTCAGTTCTGTGTGTTTCAGTTTTGTGTGTTTCAGTTCTGTGTTCCAGTTCTATGTGTTTCAGTTCTGTGTGTTTCAGTTCTGTGTGTTTCAGTTCTATGTGTTTCAGTTCTGTGTGTTTCAGTTCTCTGTGTTTCAGCTCTGTGTGTTTCAGTTCTATGTGTTTCAGTTCTGGTGTTCAGTTCTGTGTGTTCAGTTCTATGTGTTTCAGTTTTGGTGTGTTCCAGTTCTATGTGTTTCAGTTCTGTGTGTTTCAGTTCTCTGTGTTTCAGTTCTGTGTTCAGTTCTGTGTGTTTCAGTTCTCTGTGTTTCAGCTCTGTGTGTTTCAGTTCTATGTGTTTCAGTTCTGTGTATTTCAGTTCTGTGTGTTTCAGTTCTGTGTGTTTCATTTTTGTGTGTTTCAGTTCTGTGTGTTTCAGTTCTGTGTGTTTCAGTTTTGTGTGTTTCAGTTCTGTGTGTTTCAGCTCTGTGTGTTTCAGCTCTGTGTGTTTCAGTTCTGTGTGTTTCAGCTCTGTGTGTTTCAGTTCTGTGTGTTTCAGTTCTCTGTGTTTCAGTTCTGTGTGTTTCGGCTCTGTGTGTTTCAGCTCTGTGTGTTTCAGCTCTGTGTGTTTCAGTTCTGTGTGTTTCAGCTCTGTGTGTTTCAGTTCTGTGTGTTTCAGTTCTGTGTGTTTCAGTTTTGTGTGTGCTTCAGTTCTTTGTGTTTCAGTTCTCTGTGTTTCAGTTCTCTGTGTTTCAGCTCTGTGTGTTTCAGTTCTGTGTGTTTCAGTTCTGTGTGTTTCAGTTTTGTGTGTTTCAGTTCTGTGTGTTTCAGTTCTCTGTGTTTCAGTTCTGTGTGTTTCAGTTCTGTGTGTTTCAGCTCTGTGTGTTTCAGTTCTGTGTGTTTCAGTTCTGTGTGTTTCAGCTCTGTGGTGTTTCAGCTCTGTGTGTTTCAGTTCTGTGTGTTGTCAGTTTCTGTGTGTTCAGCTCTGTGTGTTTTCGTTCTGTGTGTTTCAGCTCTGTGTGTTTCAGCTCTGTGTGTTTCAGTTCTGTGTGTTTCAGTTCTGTGTGTTTCAGCTCTGTGTGTTTCAGCTCTGTGTGTTTCAGTTCTGTGTGTTTCAGTTCTATGCAGTTAAACTCTGGAACAGTCTTCAGACCTGAACTGTGCCAGTGTTTCAGTCCAGGCTGAAAACAGTTCTGTTCACTGTGCACAGAGAACTGAGGGGTTCCGTCTGACCTCTCCTCTTTACGTTGTTTTAGATTGATTATTATTATGTTTTATTGATATGGGTTTTTTTTTTTAAACAATTTTTTTCCCAAGTTTAACAGTACAAATACCGTCTCCTCAGATGAAGGAGCAGGAAAAGAGATAAAAAAAAAACAAAACAAAAAACAACAGAAAAACAAAACAGATGAACAGAACAGCCTGTGTTGTGTCAGAATATTTTCGGTCCTTTAACAGACACATTTGTCTGTGAATTTCAGCCATTTTCCCCAGTTTTTCATAAAGAGATTTTTCTTTAAACTTCAGTTTATGTCAGATGTTCCATGACCAGTCTGTCATCTGTGATTGAAGTCCATTGTTTATCAGACGGAGCATCAGTCTTAAACCAGCTCTTTGTTCTGGTCTTCTTCCTGACCACCAGGAGGTCTGGACCAGATGTCTGTCCTCTTTATGCACTGATTCTTCCAAATGTCCGAGGTACAGAACAAGACAAGAATTTAGGATTGCATATCCCACACATGACAGAGAGCAGAGTGAACCTTCCCTCAGAAGGGTTGGATATGTGAACGTTTCCAGAACATGTGTGTGATCTGCATCCGTGGGATTACGCTGTAGAGTATTCATCTGTTACCTTTCATTTAGGTGTGATGAAATAACGAATCAGATTTTTCCAATTAAATTCTCTCCCTTTAGGTGAGTGTGATGGTTACTGATCCTGTTTGAATTGTGTGTTTTTAACCTGTCTCTTTTGTAAAGCACTGTGAATTGCCCTGTGTATGAACTGTACTGTACTCATAATCTGCCCTCGCCTTATTTCTAATACCGGCCAAATGATAGTACTGCACACTTGAACCTTAGAGTACATTTACTTCTGCGTTACATAACAGAGGTGCAAAATAGTTCCATGAGCTGCTAATGTGCTGACTCTATGTTTAAGTAATAAGAAGTAGCACACTGCAGTGTCGTCATTAGAGATTAGCAGGACATCTGTTTTTCGCCAGCAGGCTGCCTACAGACAGCACTTTGTGGCTCAGCATACATTCATATCTGTCCCAAGTTGAAACACTTCTTGCTGATGATATTTGGCTGTTTGACTGTGCTGTACAGCCGCTAAGTGGGGAAAAAAAACAAGATGAATTGCTCTTTTCCAAACCTACAGGGTTCAGCTGTGTTTGTGAATGATCGCCACCCATCCAGACTCAGTACAGTGGGTTCTGTGCTGTGACACAGAACTGTGGCGGCGTCGGCTTCACTGGTGGAAAGATGTGAAGGTCCAGCTGCTGAGGACGCTTCTCCTTCTTGTATCCCATCGTTCTGTGGGACAGAGCTAACTAGTCACCTAATCACACACATTTGTGCTGAGCTCAGCAACAACACAACACAACACAACCCCAACCTATTCTGTTCAACTCAGTCCTTTCTGTAGGAACCTAAGCTGCTCTGCCTAATGCTTTTTCAGCTTCACTGGGCAATAATTCCATAATTACCTTTCAGCCTGTTGTAACTCAACTTGTCTGACATGAATCGTGAATTACCCATCCACTTCTAAGCCATGTCGTAGGATTTTAGCCTCTAATAGGTTATTTCAGACTAATACAGGAGTTACATGAATGACTGGCAGCTGTCATAACCATCATGTTCAGATTTTTCAGCTGTGACTTTTGCTCCGGTCCTTTCCTGTGCACTTTGCGCTGTAGAGCCTGGACTTTGAATTTACTAAAATGCTTTAATTCCAATGTACTTAAATGACTTCAGTTTTATTCCATTACTGGTAAATGTCAGGATATCCTACTCATTTGTAGATTAGTCCAAAGTACAAAAAACAGTTTACATTGACTGGATTTAAATCCCTCAGTTTGAGTCCTGACCACACCTTTTGATCTGTGCAGTGCTTGTGGGTATTGTTTCCTGTAGTTGTAAATGTGTTGTTTTTCTGTGCAGGGGTTCAGTGGTTTGTGCTGTTAGTGTTCATTTGGACTGAATGTGTGTGTTCAGTGTTTCTTGGATTGGTGTTTTTGTAGAGCTTGCACCCTGAGTTGAGAGCCATGGCCCAGCAAGGGCTTTCCCTGTTCAGTCTAGTTGTTTAAAAAACATACAAGATACAAAACAACTGGCATCCGTATTAACGAACAACAAAGGCAACAGGTGCAAATAGAAGTACTGTATAGATGTCAGTAACCATGAAGACTGCAATTTTGAAAAATAAATAAATAAAAATAATAAAAAAAACATTGTAAGTAGCCCTGAAGTTGACGACACCCGAGACAGCGTCTAATTCCACAGTTTTTTAGGGCTGTACTGAGGACTAACAGTCAGGAACAGAAGTTTCTGTATAGCCACCACTTATGCTCTAAAACTGAGCTGAACAGCCAAACACCGTGCGTCTCTTTTTCCTTCTCTCCACACTGTCTGCACACACGACCAAGGCACAGGAACAACACCATCACTGCCTGAACACAAACGCCCACACAATGCACAAACACAAAAACACTCCCAACATGCCCAACACAGGGTGGCACAACATATTAAAAATAAATAATTAAATAAAAATAATTAACAAATAAAATGAGGTGGGGGGTTAGGGGCTTGTTGCACAATTCTATTCTTCAATAATTGATGGAAGCTTCAGTGCAGGTTTACGCTTCATGAGATGGAGAGTTTTCATCTAGAGCAGAAACTCATGATGGAAACTGGAAAATGTGGGTTTCATCTTCAGATGTTTACATTTGTGTCTGTAAAATGGACCCAGAATGATGATATTATTTAGTAAAAAGCTGTCTTTGACATTGTCCACTACATAAGTAATGTCCATTACGGAAAATTCTTCATGAAGGCAAACGTTTGTGTGAAGCTGGTCATAAATGTCCAGTCAAAACGCTTCCACAAACATACAATGGAAAAGTACATGAATTGTGGTTTCAGTCTCATCACAGGAAACACAGTTCGGCGTTCCTGTTCGTCTAGGATTGTTCTTGTCCAGTGTAATCTTTCTGCCTTGCCAAATTAAAAGCACTTCCTGTACTGGCAGACTATAGTGAGCAGACTTCCTGCCTAACTTCCATCCACACCACAATATATTAAGTATAATAATTATACAAAACAATTTATATTGCATAAGATTTTAGTTTAAATCAACTTGGAATGAGTCCAATGTACTGATGATATTAAGTCTAATGATTATACAACGCAAATGACATTGCAACAAATTTTCAGTTAAATTAACTTGGCGTTTAGTGTGTTCTTCTTAAAATCGCAATTTCATTCAAATTAAACATTTAAGTTTAATACACTTCAAGTTTTCATTACTTAAATTTTTTTTAAGGCAACCGGTTTAACTCAAATTTTCAAGTCAACTCAACTTTATCCGGTCTGCAGTGTGGTGGTGAATGTATTGAGAAGACAGAGCTGCAGTTTCGGCTTTCTTTCCACGATATCTCCTGCATTTTTTTAAGATTTGACCTGCAGGAGTTGAGGGAGTGTGCTGTACTTCTTTCACCTTCCTTACTCATGATTGTACAGAATGCATTAAAATCAGTGCATGATGATGCAGCGCTAATATGTTGGTTTAAGTAGCTCTGACGCCCTGGGCTGGCAGCAGCACAGTGTGCAGAGTCGGTGGTCAAGTGGAGCTCTAATAACGCTCTTGATCCAACACAAAGACAGTGCAAGACATTATCAGCATCTGAGCCTCATAAGTCCCTTTTGTTATCCTGTAATGAAAAACTCAAAGAGCTACTTTCACCCAAATACTTGAACTTAATGGTACATCATTAGTTCTCCTGGTAAGATCCCACTGAATGTGTCTGCAAAAGACAAAACAGGCAGCTTATTTCCTCATCACCTTCAGTCTTCTGGGGCCAGTAGACTTTTGTTTCTTCTGTGGTTGAAGTGTTGTTCGGTTTTGTTGCACACTGTGGTGCAGATGGTACACAAAATGTGCTTTTCTGTGGGTCATCACCTTGAGAAACTCTTCAATCAGTCACTAGGACTCACCATCTCTGGCCACAGACATGTTCAACATAGCAAATACAAACAGGATTACATGACAGAAGCTCTACCTCTCAATTCTGGAACTACCGTACTTTCCGGGCTATAAGCCACACCCACCAAATTTTAAAAGAAAAAAATATTTGTACATCAGAGTGTCATTAGTGTCAGACTGCAGTGGAAGCTCCTCTTCTCCTAAAATGACTCCCATTAAATGCTCAAATCTGTTTCAGTTGTTTTCATTTCATTGACTCCAAATGTGTTGGAACACGTTCATCTCTCAGACCAGTTGGTTCAGAATCAGTTTGATCCCAGATCAGTGGACTGGATGTTGTTCACTTCTCCTCCATTCCCGTGTCTGTGTTTGTTCATTCATCTCTGCTCAGTGCATTTGTCCGTAGAACGCTCAGCGTCCATGCACTTCAATGGACTGAGTGGAACTGCTGGAAAACCACTACAGACTGGACCAGCACTGGACACATGACACCTGTTGTCCCGCCCCCGGATACTCAGCGTCTCGGGGGTGAATGAGCTGTGGGCGGAGCTCGGCCGGGCTGGATGCTGGGCTTCCACGTGCTGATTGGAGGGCGGGTCCAAAGACTGAATCCAGTTTGATTGACAGCTGTTTTCAGATGTGCTCCTTCACTGACACAGTTCAGTTATCTACCGTCACACATTCTGCTGTGGAATCACAGAAACCAAATGAACTGTTCATTTACTGACCTGAAAGAAAACACAACCACTGGACTTCCTTGCTTCAATTTAACAGAATTTCAGTGTTTTCCCTGTTTACTTGGTACGATAAGGTCACTGAGCATTTTCTGAAAAAAGGAACGGAGGACGAATTTATGTTGAAATAACTGGACTTAAGTTTTGATGTAATCGACACAGCTTCCCCCTGTCTGACAGAGCAGCAGCCGACACTGCTGTACATATATAAGCCCCACCTGACTGTAAGCTGCAGGTGTCCATGTTGTAACATGAAATATTTCCACAGACAGATGGTAAACAGACCGATTATTTCAATATTTATTTCCGTACCTTAACTGCTTTTGTCCAAACAGTGTCTGTAACGTCAGTAACATCAGGAACAGGCTGGTTCACAAACCCACAACAGTCACTGGTCTGTGTCTTCCTCTTCTTCTGCTCATTAAACCACTGCAGTCGTCTTCTTCAGTGTTCTTCAGTTGAACATCCTCAAAGGCTCCGTCACACTCCTTCTACGTCTCTCCTCTGTTGTTGCTCAATGGCACTTCGGTGCTGCAGCTCTAGTTCCTTCTTTACAGACACATCGATTGGTTTGAACTTCAAAGCTGCATCGTGTGCATTTCTTCGTGTGTTTTCCATGATGAGGGTTTGTGCAAAATGATTGTTCAAAGTTCAGATTCAAACTCCTCCTCTTCACCACCTCTTCCTCCTGTCTGTCTCACTTTGCACTTCAGTTTAGAGCGCCCCCTGGAGCACATTCGCCTGTAAACATCTATACTCGAGCTGCATTGCTGTATAAGCCGCAGGGTTCAAAACCAGAAAAAAGTAGCGGCTTATAGTCCAGAAAGTCAATATGGAGCTTCCCAGATCAAATCTTTACTGTTCGATTTTGTCAATTTAATGATGTTGTAAATGGTGATACTGAGGTACAAGAAAAATATCAGACTGGGGCCAATCCCAATTCACCCCTTACCCCTACCTACCCCTTACCCCTACCTACCCCTTACCCCTACCCCTCCATTTTGTGTGCTCCCGTGGAGGGGTAGAGGTGTCCTGATTCTCTATGAGTCAGAGGAGAAGGCCTAAAGGGGAGGGGGCTGTTTGGCCCCAAAACAGAGATTTTTCAGGACCATACTACAATCGGAGGGGTAGGAGAAATCTCCCATAATTCTGTTTGTATCACTGGAAAGATGGAGGCAAACACAACAATAAAGTGCAGCAGTGAAAGAAACACACAAATGTACGTATTTTTATTTGTAAGCAACTTAATCATTTGATTGACCGTTAATGCCGTTTCAGTTATAGATCACATTTCTGCAGTTTGTGGTTGATAACCGCAAAAAGATTCCCCAAAGCACAGACGGTTTACAGCTGCTGACGGCATGGGGATTTATTTTAGAAAAAAGTTGTTGCATCTGTTTATAACGGCAGCGATGACTGCTGATGACCTAACAGGGCTCTAAGGGTTGGCCCATTTCATATAGAATGTTTCAACTCCTACTTTTTGCAAGAGAGTTGTAAAGGGTAGAACCAAGGGGGAGGGCCAAGAGGGAGGGGAAGGGGTGAACTGGGATTGGGCCTTGATCTGACAAGAAAGCATCATCTTCAGTGGCATCGTTTACCTTTTAAGTCTTTGTCACAGGAAGAAACGACCAGTCATTTACATTTACAACCGTCACAGATCTTTTTGCTTTAGGGTCAATTTGTCAACAAATAAATGATGCAATTTTTTCTTCATATTTAGTCATTTTTTCTGTTTTCAAAGTGTAAAACATAGTTGTGTGCACATTATTTTCATTTTCTAAAAATCTGTTAAACCAGCATTTTCCTTTCTATCTGAAGTCTACTTCCACAGATACTGTCGACTCAGACAAAATTTTGACTTCACAAACACTTCAATTTCTAGAGCATTTAATCTTAGTTCAGCAACAGCCATTAGGGTAAGAGCTGTCTTCTAAAGGGTTTTTTACTGCTGTAAAAGGCCAAAACATGTCAGTTTAAGGGTCAGTCATCCAGCTGTGAGTGCTCTGGGCCACACTAGTGTCAGAAAATAGAGAATTTATGACATTTATGGTCAGATGGACTGGGAGTGTAATTGACCCCCCCCCCCCCCCCTTTTTAATTTGTTTTTTTTTTTATATAATGTATAGTTTTTTTTATATTTCTGTTGCAAGAGATTATATCTTATTACACTTAGATTCTTTGGTATAATGTTTAACCTTCCAGTACCCCCCGTTCACCAATGCCCTTACTAAGCACCAAGTGTGCCTTTTTGGCACACTTGTGGAATAATGTCAAAAAAAATGTCATAGTTGTTTTTAATTATTTTACACTTTTTTCTATTTCATCAACTTGAGCCGTAAATAAAAATACCAAATACGCAATAATTGTCACATTTTTTAACCCTTAAATGCCGTGTTTGTAATGGAAACAAAACCATTTTTTGGATGCAAAAAGCACAAAAAATAAAATTTTGGTGCTAGGTCAAAATGTTCAAAAATACTAGCATCTGTCACCAAGTGTGCATAAAATGCACACCTATAAATCAAACTATTAAATATTACATATTGATTTATTTTTCTGCTCTAATTTGATTTTATTTTTGTAAATCCAGGTCAGCCCTAATCATACAGATCAAATGTTAGAAATAGTGCGTTTTAGGCACACTTGGCAGACAGATGCTAGTCTGGTCATTTTCTTTTGTTTACAATGTGCACATGTGAGTTGGTGGACAGAATTTTAAAGATCATGCAAAAATGAACAACTTTTGAATTCTAACCTTATTTAAATTGAGAAAAATAATATGAAGTTTTTTCAAACGAAATGCAAAGTGTGCCTAAAAGACACACCTGGATACCAGAGGGTTAAAGCGTTAGTTTTACAGTGTTTCGTACATGTACCTTTACTGACTCCCTCACTCGTGCATAAACACTACGCTGTCATTTTCAGGTCGACTCATTTCTTGTACATCTTAAGGCGGCCTTACTCTGTGCGAGTTTAGAGACGATTTCTCACTCGTGCGACTCTTTCTGGGATCGGGCCCGATGTGCCTCTAATCATGTGTCGTGCTTGGTGCAGTGTACATGGGGTAAAGAGAAGCGATTAGCACCTCACGACCACCTCACGACCAGCAATCGTGTGTTCGCAAGGAAAACGGAGCTGTTTGAAATCCTGCTCGCTCCTCGTGAGTGTATCGTACTGTCAAAGCAGCGCCACGAACCGATGTGCCTCAAATTCTCACACTGTGCATGCGCGAACACAGACGCGTACAGTAGCGTACAAGCTGACAGTAGCTGGCTGTTGTCCTAGTGCAGTTTAGCTGTTGCAGCTTACCTCTAGTTCCTGGATGACAGCCCATACTGTCCACGTCTGGACAACCAATTCCTGCACCAAACACATCGTTGTCTTTTCTTCTTTTTTGATTCCCCGCAGATAATGGCACATATTACCAAAGCAGCTCGTTGGTTTTTGTTTAGCACTACCATTTTGTGACTCATGCTAATACACAATCGTCTATGCACTTTTACGGATTCCTTGGTATTTTAACGTTGTATTTCCGGATACAACACTCAAACGTGTGGTGCGTCCTGTGGTGTATGGTCCTACAGTGTGAGCAGTCAGGTCGCATACGAGCGTCGGTCCGTGCAGTGTGAGAACAGGAATCGTGAGTCTGACTGTACGACTGATTCGCACAGTTTGAGATGGAGCTGCGTGCAACGATCGAAATAATCGCACAGTGTATGGCCGCCTTTAGAGATGACTGCCTTGCAGGCGTTTTTGTGGTTCTCAGGACCACCATCATGCTTTTACAGAGTCGGTTAGATTAGCTCTAAACCCACCCTGTAATCTGTTCACATACACAAGTGCAGAAAAGGCGTGAAGTACATTTGTATGCACGTAAATATGCACATAAATGCTACATATATGGAAAAGGACAGAGGGTTTAGATCAGGAGTCTCAAACATGCGTCCGGCCAAAGGTTCCAGTGCAGCCTGTGGGATGAATTTACAAAGTGCAAAAATTTTACAGTTAAGGCATTTTCCTGCAGGTTCCACATCCAGACCAATATGATCTACAGTCAAATAATAAAAGCATAATAACCGACAAAAAATAATGACTCCAGATTTTTTTTTTGGTTTGATGTGAAACTAATACTACATTATGTCTATAAATAATGACAACTGCAAATTTTTGTCTGTTTTAGTGCAAAAAATAACATTAAATTATGAAAATATTTCCATTTCCAAACTCTCCTGTACCAATAAAATGTGACGAACCTGAACAAATGTGTCCAACCTGAAATGTCTGTATTAAATTCAGTCCAGTTTGAACTCTTTTCTTCCTGTTCCTCAGTGTTTAGTGTCTTTGGAGATCTGATCCAGAATGCACATGGACTAATGACAAGTGGAGGAAGAAGACTGAGAAAATGCACTGATTATTTCTTAAGAAATTACATTTTTTTCAGGTCATTCACACCTCTTTTCTTTGGATAGTTTATAAAAGTAAGTATTTTCATAATTAAAGGGGTTTTTTTTTGTTTATTTTTTTTAACTAAAACAAAGACAAAAATTTGCAGTTGTCATTATTTACAGGTTATTCTGTTCATATTTTACTGGTTCGGCCTCCTGCAGATCAAACTGGGCTGAATGTGGAACCTGAACGAAATGAGTTTGAGAGCCCTGGTTTAGACTGAGTCACTGAATGTGTTGGTCTTTTGTCACTTCTTCTGGATTAGTTTGAAGAATAGACCCTCAACTACAGTAATTAGCTCATTGATAAACTCATTAAGATTTTGAAATGTGCTGTTGAATCAATGAAAAAGAGTTAATGAATCTCCACCGGCCGCTGTGATAAACCTGCCTCTGATTCCATCACAGTTTTTAGACAAAACCAACAGTACGAGCTTAGCTACGTAACACAAGCAGGACGTTCCTTTCAGTTTTCTGAGAATTTATGGAAACACCATTAGGTTTCTGAAGCCATCAGGAGAATTTCAGACCCATTATTCTCTCTGTACATTTTTGAGTGTGTGTTACATTTCTGTCTCATTTTTACCAAGTCTGGAAAGAATATTCTCTTTCTGATTCTAAGATAAAAACCTTACTTGAACATGTCCTTTCAATGCTGAAAGAAACCCACAATAAAGTGATATGGGATATTTGACATAAAATGTGTAACTTCACGCATGGATTTCTCCGTTTTTGAAGTCATGCCATGTTGACTTGTTCATATTCTTCTGTCTCATATCCAGTGCATATATTTTTTTTTTTCTGCTGTTCATTATATGTAATAATATAAAGCAAAAAAAGAAAGTCAAAAGGGAACCCAAAACCAGATGAATATTACATTAAACAGCCTTGAATTGTTCTTTTTATCTCACCAGCCGATAGGCCATGAGCTTTTGTGAAGGCGCTGTGTCCATCATCGTCTTTGTCGTTGTCTTTGTTATCGTCTTCTTCATCGTCTTCATTAACAATTCCTTCACACATCTTCTCTGATGAAACTACTGGGCAGAATCATTTAAAATGATTAATTATATGTAGCTTCCTTGGGACAATTTCTACAAAGTGTGTTCACAGTTTTGAGATACTTCGATTTTAGAATTTTTTACGATTTTTTGAATTATTAAAAATGTGTCTTTAATTATAACGGGCCATATTTTGATGGGTTTTTTTTATATGGAAATGGTTACAGACCTAAATATAATTGAGCACCGATAGGAAGTCATGTATGGACTTTCTTTTGGGTCTATGACCTTTGACCTTGAGTAACCTTGAAGGGTCAGACTCACAGTCACCAATGTCTAAATTTCAACAATCTGCTCTGAAACTACTGGTCGGTTGCATTTTTAAATATTTTATGTAGCTTTCTTGGGTCAATGTCTACAAATTTTGTTCACAATTTTCAGATATTGGGATTTTTGACGCATTTTGGAAGTATTAAAATTTGCCTTTGCTTATAATGGTCCATATTTTAATGGCTTATAACGAGGGCTGTGTATCGGCAAGAATCTGGTGATACGATACAGATCACGATACTGCAATCACAATACATGTCACGATATGATACTGTTAAAAAGGCAATTTTTTGTTTGTTTCTTTTTTAAAAAGGATTATTTCCTGGAAGAATTAATTTAAACCAGAAATCTGCACAAATACACGTTTATTTGATCCCAACAGGATCTAATGTTCTATCGCCAAATGTTCAAACTGTGTTCAAACTGAAATTCTGTTTTACAGACATTCCAGTTTCAGATCCTGTTCAAATGTTCAGATTCTATTAGTTCACAACTAACATCAGAACAGGATTTTTGTGCAATCCCAACAAAGGAACCAACATTATTGAATAAAAGAGTGTTAAACAATAATAAATAAGATATAAACAATAAATAAAAATAAAAAATGAACCTCCACAATATCTTCATTTGAATAAATACCTAAAAATATTGATACAGTACTTTTTAATATTGATACACTATTGTAAAATGAAATATCACAATATATTGCAGAACCGATATTTTCTAACAGCCCTACTTATAACAAGATTACAGATATCAAGTTAGTTACTATTGAGCAGGGACAGGAAGTCACATATGGACTTTCATTTAATTTGTTGAGTTATCCTCAAATGAAAGTACCACCCTCTTCTATTGGGACATTAACCTCCTCCATCAGGACCACAGGGCTCCAACGTAGCGGCAGAACCTGACATCCTCGCAAATTCAACTTGTTACTGATTCTTGACAGAACATGTTAGTGAGCTGAAGGGACATTGGTCTGATTTTCATGGTAGAAATTGTGTGACTGAAGTGTTTTAGACCTCCTCGTGCTTCATTGTGCTGTTTTATTGGTTCATCTTTAAATCTAAATGGGCACTTTGGATTAAGCATTCTGTTGGGTTAGGATCAGTCTTACTAAAATAACACCATTAAAAAGGGAAATTCCATCTCCTTTACTGCAGTTATTACCTTCAGCTCCAGTGTCCTGTCGTCTTTACTTGCTCTCTCTGGGCTAATTTTCATTGTTTCACAGAGGATGAGTATCAGACGTACATTTCAATGAATACAAGAACACTGACAATACAACCCATTTCTATTCTGACAGTGCTCTGAATTTGATCTGGGTCATATGGACAGCAGCTTTTGTAATTCTGGATAGATTTGAGACACATTCATTTGTTCTCAACTGGGATTTATTCTGCATTTTTAGACATATCTTTGTCCTGTTTACAGTCACCAACTACTAGTTTGCAAAGTTGAAGAAGAATTCATGACTAGACCAACAGAAAAGCCCATGTTTGTGATGAGAAGGACAAACAAACCTCCTACTGTGGAACATCAATGAAAGAGTTGGATATCAGGGTGTTTGCATACATGCAAATATCTCAGCCCTGACCTTTTAAGAAGGCGGTTGAAGGAATTAAAGAAGGAGGTTGTGTCCACACTGTTGAACGAGTCTGATAGAACAGACTGAAAATGGATGGAAGCGGCTGCCAGAATGTTCCCCAACAGTCAGACTCAGGACACTAACTGGCCTTGTTTTCCCTTCTGTTTCAGAACAAGAGCTTGAAAAACAAACTCCTTTCCGGAAACAAACTTTGTGACGCCTATGCTGAAGAGGTAAGGAATTCCAATTAGTACAGTTTGTTTTATCATTTACATAATTAATTATCAGCTCCAGTTAGATAATTGTTCATTGTTCATGCAATGGGTACAAATCACAATCACAGTACAAACAAATTTCCTTCCCAGCAAGTAATGTTGACAAAGGGAAGTGAGACAAATGCAGCGTGGAGCTGTTAAACATGAATGCTTGTAAATAATGTTTTAAGGATCTAGAGTTGGGTCTCATGCTCCTGTAATGTAAGATAATAAAGGGTCCAAGCACCATCAGAGTATATGTACCTATAAAGATGCAGTTCATGTCCCAGGGAGCCACAAACTCCAACAGGACAAACAGGGTGGTCCAAAAAAAATTTGTTTTCAGATTCTCTGGATTCAAACCCTGCATTTGGTTCCATATCTGGCCAAATTATTTCAGTCCAAATTTTATGCAAATTAATTCATATTTAGAGGTTGCACAAGACAGGTGCAGATTGCTCTATACACTATAACAGAACTATCCAAATGAATAAAGCAGATTAGAATAATTTGTAATTTTATTCTCAAAATCAATCTGCCATAAAAATGTTCCTTAGAAAGTCCAACAACCACTGTTGGTTTATTGAAATGACAAAAAATGTTCCTGTGTTCTTTGACAACTTGGAGCCGGTACTGTTTGTGATCTGCATTTGTTGTTCGGCTACAGTTGAAGTCTGGAATAAGCTCCGCCCCTCTGTCAGCGACATCACTGACAACTTTTCTGGAATGCACAGTTTTCTCCTCCTTCTGAAAGTCTTGTCTTGAAAGGCTTGTGCTTGACTACTGCTGCAGGTCATATGGATTTATCTGTTAACAGTCAAAAATAAGCATTAGTACAAATTCCAGTAAATTCACCTGGTATAGGCTTTACTTCATCCATATATTTACTCCAGTACCACAGATGTGGGCGGTCTTACTTCATCCATATATTTCTTGCTGAATCACTCAAACCTTGGTTTTGATAGTACTGCTGCTTCTCTTACAGGTCAGCTTGGCTATGCTGAAAATTAACAATTAGTCCATTTCCAGGAAAATTCCAGCAACTTGTGCAACCTGTAAAACATCTCCTTTTTCTTCCAAATCTTTTCCTAAATCATCTTTTGAATGCCAAAACCTAATGCAGGGTTCTAATTGAGGTTATCTGAAACTGTATTTCTTTTTACCAGGATTGTTGGACCACCCTAAGGGCAAATAATAAGAGTGTTTTTTCTTAAAAGACATTTACGTATAAATGGGATTGGACCGTTTTCACATGACTGAATAACTCTCGTGGTTGAGTTGCCAACTTTGTGGAAAGACTGTGGTTGGAGTTCCAGTTTGGAACAGCACATTTATGACTTTAGGTTTGATTTTCTTTCAATTGACCTTTTATTTAAAGATCTTTTTTTTTTTTAGTCAAGGTTCCTTTTACATTCAAGATGCGGGAAAACTGAACCAAGTGTGATCTTTTTACTCACATGTGACTGTTTTGTAGGAACAGCACAAAACACATAGAATCTGCTTATTTCAATTCTAATCTCTTTTAATTCTATTTACGTGGTCCTGAATCGATATAGACCTCAACCTTTTCATTATGACCTCAATTTGAAGAGTCATATCTGAATCCATTCATCTTTTAAAGACATGGGAGATTTAATGGCAATTCATCACAACTCTGCACTGGAGAGAGTCACTCATGTTATCCAGTCTATAAAGTAGATCAAATGGAACATATACATGTACACTAGGGATGTAACAATTACCAGTATAATGATAAACCGTGGTAAAATTGCAGACAGTTTATTCTGTCCTTGCTGCTTCCCCGGTGCAGCTAGACAGATAGCTAACTCCGTAATGACGACACCTGTTGATGTTTTGCTCTGATTTATTCATCGTAGATGAGTCAAAAAGGTGTAAAACTGAAATAACAAACACATAGAAAATGATTTTACAAACACAAATACAACCCACCACGTCTCTTTAACATTACATGCAACAATGAGTAATTAGCATGCTAATACTCGGGGCTAACGCGCTAACCGCTAGCTTAATGCTAATTATGAACGAATGACCTTTTGGCGTCTTCTTCACAATACAATACACAAAAACCAAACCCCACTAAGTTTAACAAACTACACATAACACACACAAAACGTTTTCATACACTTACAGGCTGTGTTTGGACCAGAGCACAGAGCAGCAGACGTATTCAGACAGCACTTGATCAAGAGGCTAAAACAGGATGCGCTTTGCGCAACATCCGGTTTGCCTTTCACAGTAAAACCGTAAAATTTAAACTCTTAAAAGTAAAACACACAGCACTGAAAATATATAAGAACACAAAATAAATCCTGGATGGCTCTTAAGGAGCCAGAACACAGTTAGTATTACTGTTTAAATTCTAATTCTCATGATAACTGTGTTTGATTACCACACTTTTAGGGGAAAAAACCCAATGTAAAGATCTGATTTTATGTCAAATATTTGAGTACAGTTTTAATTTATTACTAATTTAATTTTCTATACCTAATATTTAGAACCGAAATTCACTTTTAAAGTCTGTGAAAAGGTTCGTTAAACATCTGTGTGTTATTTATGCAATAAATTATATACATTTTTCAAATCAGATTTTGTATTTTTTGTGTTTTTTGTCCTTTTATGTTTTTATAGTAGGTTAAAGTGAAAAAATAATAGACAGATGATATAGATGAAGTTGTGCTGAAAAAACAGATCCAAACATGGGTATAGTAAACATTTCTTTATATAGTATATAAAGGCCAAATCAAAAGGACTGAAAAAGACAAAATAGGCTCAGACCACTAAGGGTTAATATTCAAATGTTTCTGACACAGAAGGGACATTGTACCAATTATTTTATTTTATTTTTTTAATTTATTATTTTTTTAATACAACTTGGTTAAATTATGTCAGAATGTGTATTAGTACTTTCTGAACATTTTGAGCACAGTTTCAATAATACCCGCGATAATAATGATAACCGTGATAATTTTGGTCACAGTAACTGTGATTTTAAATTTTCATGTTGTTACATCCTTAATGTACACATTAATCCAAAACATATAATAGTAAAAGACTGACAGCAGTATGTTTTCTTAGTATTTTTACTTAAGGAAATGGTCTGAACACTTCGAATACCACTGGTTTTGTCAGGAGTGTGACCAGTTCACAGTGGAATGTGATAGTGCGACAGTTTAATCAAAAAGTGGAAAAAAAAAACCCAAAACTCTAATGTATATAAAAAATAAAAAGAAAGAAAGAACTCTGATCTATGCTATAAATCAGAACTAAAGCAGGTAGTATGAATGCGTAAAACACAGTGTTACATGATTCTTTGCATCACATTTTGTTCTTTGCTTCGAAGTTACAGGAGCTGTTCATTCATTGATTATGTGACAGCATCACTGTCAACCTGAGTTTAATGCTCAGATCACAGTAACAGAAGCTGTAGTCTGTCTGCGAATGAGCAGATTCTCAATGCTTCACATTCAGTGAAGGTTGCTTATTTTCGGTAAAAAATTTGAAGCACTAAGAAGCAAGTTTCTGTTCTGACTACCTTACTAATCTGGAGTTTCAATCAAAAACACACACACACAAATTTTATTTTATTTCAAATCAATACTGTGTACTTCTTTTCTGTATTTTTATGTGTCTTTTCACTTATGAACTTAAATAACATCAGTGTGATGGCTTTGTAAAGCCCTAGTGTACGGGAAGAACAACATATTATGAGAAAATACTTCAAAACAGTTCGTGAAAGACTGTTTCTACTGCCAAATCTAATCCAGAGGACAAACAACAGATAGTTGGACCATAGAGAAAATCAACCAGCAAAACCTGATTTGAGATTGTTTTGTTTTTTTGTTTTTGTTTTTTTGTTTTTTTTTTTTTGGGGGGGGGGGGGGTTACCTGATTTGACATGGCTGTGAGTGGTAACTATATGTCGGTGCTTGGACCCTGTGATAATTCAAGTTGTAACTCATCATTTTAACTCCAAAAAAGATGTTGAAGGTGATATTTTGTCTGTTGTATCATATACTGTATGTTATTTCTGTTCTGTTGTGATGTTAAGTCCCACTAAAGGTCAGAATTACCTCTCTCTCACCTCTTTGGCTGTCTAATGCCGCATTTCCACTATGTGGTATCGACTCGACTCGACTCGGCCTTTTTGCGTTTCCATTACGATAAAGGACCTGGACTCTGGTACCTGGTAGTTTTTTGGTCTCACCTCCTCTGAGGTTCCAGGACTGTGGACCAGATACTAAAAGGTGACACTGTGTAAACACTGCAGACCACTGATTGGTCAGAGTCGTCTCTGTGACCTGCCCTTTTACAAAAACAGACGCGGAAGTTTCTAGTAAATCTGTCAGTAGGTGAATCCACATGATGACAGTCTGTAAAACTACACCATGGTTTGTCCAGGAGGTTCAGACGCAAACATTCAGCAGGAGTTTGACCAGACAACAGGCAACCAGTGAGTTTATCAGCAACTGTGAGCAGACGACACAGAAGTAACGCACCGCATCACTATGACGACCAGGTACTGGAAAGTGGGGAGTATCCTGTAAGGCACAGGTGTCAAACATGCGGCCTGGGGGTCAAAACCGGCCCGTCGAAGGGTCTAATTTGGCCCCTGGGATGAATTTGTGAAATGCAAAAATCACACTGAAGATATGAACAGTCAAGGATGTTCAAATCATTTTAGGTCAATTCAACCTGAAGTGGGTCAGACCAGTAAAATACTATCAGAATAAACTATAAATGATGAAAAAAAAGCTTTTTTTTTCTCTTTGTTTCAGTGTAAACAAAGTAAAATTACACAAAAATGTTTACATTTACAGACTAGCCTTTTACAAAAAATGTGAATAACCTGAACAAATAAGAACAGCCTGAAAAGTCTTAAGAGAAGTCTGTGGAATTGTACCAATATTCTGCCTGTTAATAAATGTTTTATGTAATTGTAGATCCACTATGATCTGTACATTTTGATGCATATGTATAAATGATAGACTATGGTGCAATATTGTTAAAATTGCACTTATTTTTCTTCAGAATTGTCAGGTTGTTCATATATTTTAATGTTATGTTCAAGTACACTTCGTATATGTCAACATTTTCATTAAGGAATTTTACTTTTTTCACTCAAAATCATAGAGAAAACTTTGGAATTGACATTATTTATGAGTTCTTATCCACTTATTTTACTGGTCTGGCCCACTATAGATCATATTAGGCTGTATGTGGCCCCTGAACTAAAATGAGTTTGACAGCCCTGCTGTAATGGAAACAGTCTGGAATAGGACCTGGTACCCGAGTCGAGTCGAGCCGAGCCGGTTCCACAAAGTGGAAACGCGTCATAAGTGTATTTCATACAAGCTTATTTCTACCAATTGTTTCTTTGACGGTGGTATGATCCACAAGACTCAGGTTGGAGCAAAAACAGCTGCTCCAACAGCATTTCCTGTGTCCTTCCTGCTGTCACTGATTGTTCTGTTGTGTAGTAGAACTCTGCTGCCGGCTGTTGTGGTCAGCGTCGTCCACTGGCATCAGCTTCACATGTTACTGAAGCCTTGAACTCAGCTTTGAACTGCTGCTTTTCCCTTCCTGCTGACCAGCGCTCCTGCTGTTATTTAACCATGCAGGAGCTTAGGCAGCAGCTCCTGCAGCGTATCGATGACATGCCCCAGTCACTGCCGCTGCTGCTCTGCAATTATGGCTTCAATGCTTCTGCAGTTGTGCAGGTCGGACTATTTCCTGTAAGCTGGCCACAGTATGTTGAATAAGTTGAGCTTGTTCTCATGCAGAAGACCGGGCTGATGCAGACAGTATGATAGATGGTACCCTTGGTGTGGAGATGGAGATTTTTCTTTGGAAATACCCCAGACTAGACTTTGCCTATGGCAGCTACAGCTCATTTGATCAATGCTGCAGGATATTTCCAAGGTTTTTAAATGACAGTACTATTGTTGGTAGTTTGAATTTCTAGGTAAAGAAAAGTGGTGGAGATCAGGTACCAGAGAACAACCCAATGAACTGAAAGAAAAGACCTCAGGGTTAGTGAACTCTTCCAGGATGGCGGTGTCCTAATCCACAGGCCACCAGGGCTCACTCAGCCGGGCAATGATTGTCAGAATCATATGAATTACAAACCAAGGACTTCAGTCACCACATCTCAACACTGTCAGACCAGATAAGTTGAATTTACTTAAAAAAATCTGAGGTAGCCTGTTCCCTTAAAAATTTAATGAGTAATGAAAACTTGAGTGTGTTAAACTTAAAGGCTTGGTTTGAATGGAATTGCTATTTTAAGTACAACACACTAAATACCAAGTAAACTTAACTGAAAATTTGTTGCAATGTTAATTGCTTTGAATGATCATTAGACTTAATATCATCAGTTCATTTTACTCCAATTTTAGTCCAATAGTACATAGTGTAATAGTACAGTAGTCCATAGTAAAATAGTCCAATTGTCCATACTGTAATAGTTCAATAGTCCATAGTGTAATAGTCCAATAGTTCATAATGTAATAGTCCAATAGTTCATAATGTAATAGTCCATAGGTCCATCGTAAAATAGTCCAATAGTCCATAGTGTAATAGTCCAATAGTTCATAGTTAAATAGTTGATAGTCCAATAGTCCTTAGTCAATAGTCCAGTAGCCCATAGTCCAATAGTCCATAGTGTGATAGTCCAATAGTTCATAATGTAATAGTCCATAGGTCCATCGTAAAATAGTCCAATAGTCCATAGTGTAATAGTCCAATAGTTCATAGTTAAATAGTTGATAGTCCAATAGTCCTTAGTCAATAGTCCAGTAGCCCATAGTCCAATAGTCCATAGTGTAATAGTCCATAGTATAATAGTCCAACAGTCCAATAGTCCATAGTATAATAGTCCAACAGTCCAATAGTCCATAGTATAATAGTCCAACAGTCCAATAGTCTATAGTCCAATAGTCTAATAGTGTCCCTCTAGTCATTTACAGTCTGCAGACTTTACATGATGTTCTGAAGGCTTTAATTTGTCACAAAAACTGGAGACATTTAATACAATTATTAATCCAATTATTCCAGTGAGTTAACATTTTATTTCATTGATACTTTGTTTAGTTGTATTTTTCCTTAAACCCAAATCATGATACAGTCAACATCACTTTGACCATTTTGTTTTTTGTACAGTACAGCACCGTAACAAACTGATGTTAACTTCTTATCAGTATGTGTTGGATCACAGTCTCAGCTCAAGGCCTGCTGAAGACACTTTGTGTTTTCAATTCATCAGGTTGTATTTTTTCAAACCGACAACGTCTCATACTGCTATAAACTGATGCAGTTCCTTCAAGTGTCATTGTTCTCCCATTGCCTCATATCTTCTTCCTCTTATCCTCTCAGAAAAAAAAAAACATTATCCATAAATACATAAATACATTTCTGCATTTTTTTGTGTTTTTTTTTTTTTTTATTACCTTTCATACAGTATTTATTTTTATTACTTCATTTTGACCAATCCCAATGGTCCACCACCACTCCCACAGTTCTCACAATATCCTGGTGTCGTGTATTTTCACAAAAATCAGAGAGGACAAAAAGAGCCAAACCATGGGCTCAGACTAAAACTGAAATACTGAAGGTGGCTGTTTGGTCCAGAACATTATCCAGGGGAGGTTTCATGTCCAAGAGTTTGGTTCAGATCAAACTGAAATGTCAAGACAGGCTGAATGAGGTGTAAAATTACCCTGAATAGTGCTAAGATTTTTTTGTAATTTTTATTGTTGCTATAATGAGTATCTTATTATAAATCTCACTCACTGTCAATCACTTGACAACATCTGAAATGGAGATGTCATCCCTCAGATTAAACTCTATTTTTCTATCAATGGAATCACTGAGGTGAGTTGGAGTTTGGAGTCTTGGACCAGTGAAGACAATACTTGGATAATAACATATTAAAGTTGTGTTTGATACATTTTTAGCGTCACCAAAATTACCTTTCAGCATATCATAATTTGGGATGATAGTGTTATGGAAATGTTCAACTGATAACTTTTCCACCACAATAGCAAACTTCTGTATCTACTCAGACTGTAGAAAATCAACCATGTGCTGATCCACAGGCGTCTTCTGACCAACGGGACGCTGTATCTCATTCAGTCAGATTTTCACATTCTGGTGTTTAGTTTGTGTGATTCCTCCTGGACCCCACCCTGGTGAGGGGTTTTCAGGCATGTCCATCTGAGGGGAGACCCCGCAGCAGAACCAGGACACTGGAGGGATTATATCCCTCAGCCTGGAATTGCCATGGGGGGGTATGTGTGTGTCCTGAGGAACTAAAGGAGGCGGAGGAGGGGAAGTCTGGGCGTCTGTACTTAAAGGTGTGGTAGGAGATCCTGGAACAACGGTTCAAGCAAGCTACAGTTTGAAAATACACAATTCAAAAGTCCAAACCCCTTTCTTCAGACTGCCCCCCAAAGCCACGACTCTGGAGAACTGGATTGTACTCGCAGAGGGGGGAGGGACAAATGGCAGTTCAGTTTGATAGACATATCACCATTCAATCATTTCGATGGTCCAATTAAAATGATTGGATGGTGTTTTTTCAGTCCTGTCCATTCCACAGGTGGCAAAATTTTTTTGTGTGTGTTGGAGCATTTAATTAAGTGGTTGCAATCGGGGTGGGAAGGGGATTTTAAGCTATATAGTAAAAAATGCTCCAGGAAAACATCTCCCACCTTACCTTTAACCTGCCCCCCAGACCCAGAACTGGATAAGTGGGAGAGGATGGATGGATGGATGGATAGATGTTTTCACACCAATCGATAAATATGTTTATAGAAACACAGTTAATGATTAATAACTAAAGCTGTCAATCACAGATTTAACCCTGCCTGCATTTTCTACAGCCTAAGTCCACACAAGTGTAAATGATCATTTCCCAACTTAAAAATGCTGAAAGGTAATAATATAAATTTAGCTCAGTGATGCTAAAAAAACAAACAATCAAGCAGCTTGAAAAAGACATTGACTCCGTAGAGACCCATAAAAGACATGTTAAACCAGTGGTTTCCAACCTTTTTTGGCTCATGACCCTATTTTAACGTCACAAATTTCTGGCGACCCCAGACATTCAAAATGGAGACTGTTTTTTTTTCTTTTTTCTTTTTTTTTGCTGAAGTGAATTTGTTTTTGATCATGTCATAGTTTGCTATACTTTGTTGCAAATAAACATTAATGTCAGAGGACATTTAGTCTATATAATGTCTGTTATTGTGGACATTTAGTCTATATAATGTCTATTATTGTGGACATTTAGTCTGTATAATGTCTATTATTGTGGACATTTAGTCTGTATAATGTCTATTATTGTGGACATTTAGTCTGTGTAATGTCTATTATTGTGGACATTTAGTCTATATAATGTCTATTATTGTGGACATTTAGTCTGTATAATGTCTATTATTGTGGACATTTAGTCTGTATAATGTCTATTATTGTGGACATTTAGTCTATATAATGTCTATTATTGTGAACATTTAGTCTGTATAATGTCTATTATTGTGGACATTTAGTCTGTATAATGTCTATTATTGTGGACATTTAGTCTGTATAATGTCTATTATTGTGGACATTTAGTCTGTATAATGTCTATTATTGTGGACATTTAGTCTGTATAATGTCTATTATTGTGGACATTTAGTCTGTGTAATGTCTATTATTGTGGACATTTAGTCTATATAATGTCTATTATTGTGGACATTTAGTCTATATAATGTCTATTATTGTGGACATTTAGTCTGTATAATGTCTATTATTGTGGACATTTAGTCTGTGTAATGTCTATTATTGTGGACATTTAGTCTATATAATGTCTATTATTGTGGACATTTAGTCTGTGTAATGTCTATTATTGTGGACATTTAGTCTATATAATGTCTATTATTGTGGACATTTAGTCTGTATAATGTCTATTATTGTGGACATTTAGTCTGTATAATGTCTATTATTGTGGACATTTAGTCTATATAATGTCTATTATTGTGGACAGAGGCAGTAAATCCAGGTGTAGATTACTGCACAAAGGCTCAGGATCTGTCCAGTCAGTCCAGCTGTGATTTACAAGGAGGACAATTAATACTGAACAAACAAGAACTGAAACTATGAATGATGAAAGAGCTGCAGCATCTGAAACTGACCACAGTGAACATGTGACACAAACAGAACCACAGTGCTGCAGTTTCACAACCACAGTTTGTCATGTCTGGTATGGATTGGGATTGTCTCTGTCAACTCACCATTTATTATTTATTCGTACTTTTTTTTTTCAATTACTAGAAATTTCCGGTGACCCCATTTGAATTCCAGGTGACCCCACATGGGGTCCCAACCCCAAGGTTAAAAAACACTGTGTTAAATAGTCCCTGATTTTTCAGTTGATCCCACAGTCTGCTTTAAGACTGAGGTTCCTGTTGAGACCGTGGAAGTTAAAGGCCTGGTTTCTGTTCCAAACACCCACCCACCGCCCAGCTGATCATCCCTGACTCTTCCCTGGCTGAATTTATTCAATCCATCGCTGTGTTGTCGAACTGTGAGACGACGATGGTACATTTGATTGTGCAGTCATGTCTGATTGAGACACTTGAGAAGAGTCCAGAGGCTAAAGAGGTTCTGATTGAAGTCCTACTGAGCCAGAACCTTCCTAGAAACACTGAGGAGATGATGTGAAAATCTACATTTCAATAAAAGAACTGATTGCCCTGGCAACATGTAGATAATATCTGTCAGTGCTCTTTAGAGGGGTGTATGTTTCCACTGGTTTTATCCCTCCTGATTCTAGTCGATTGTTACAGAGCTGAGCAGACCTGAAGTTCTTTAGTGGATAAATAGCTGCTGGAATTTCTTTTACACGGGAGGATGAAGGTCACTTTCTTCAATTCCCTTGGAAGGCAATA
Source organism: Sphaeramia orbicularis (assembly GCF_902148855.1). Lineage (NCBI taxonomy): Eukaryota > Metazoa > Chordata > Actinopteri > Kurtiformes > Apogonidae > Sphaeramia > Sphaeramia orbicularis. The sequence goes on from NC_043959.1 coordinate 1,529,376, forward strand.
AAAGTTGGAGTTAATCAGTGAAAGGAACATGCTTCTGTGGCCCTGCTTTCATCCTGGCCAGTTATTTATGTTCACAGTGGAAGGGTCACAGACCTAACCTGTAATCACACTGGAATTACCAGGGACTGACACACGAGATAACTGCTGTGCTGCAAAACAATTGTCATTCTGTTCTGAGTATACATTCAAAGTCTCTGCACTGAAAAGGCCTTAATTGCAGGTGGGGTTTTTTGTGCATTTTTCCTCTATAATACATACACGACCTGGGAATGAACTCCCACCCAAAACAAATGCTGAACCCAAATTAACTTCAGACAAAAAAAACGGAACCTTTCTGAAGTTCACCGTAATTGTCCACAAACCAAGCTTTAAAGATCATTTCAATTAAGTTTTCCTCAAAATGCAAAGTGAGCTAGAGTGAAAGAAAAAAGCCTGTGATAACATCTCTGAATCTTAAATGCTGGCTTTGAAGTCATGTCCAAGTGCTGAGATTAAGCCAAATCTTTTTAACTGCCTTCGGATAAACTTTCTAAGCACAAGCTGCCTTTGTTACTCTTGATGCATTTTAAGATTTGGCAACTTTCCTCTTTGTGTGATTTGGTTTTCATCTTGTGCAAATTAGCTTTGGGAGTTGACACATTGGACTGCATTTTATTTGGTGTGATGATCACTTTTTCTTTTTTAAAAAAAGCTGCTTTTACTTGCGCATGGCTTTTCTTCTATATGGCAGAGCAGGGGTGTCAAACCTATTTTAGTTCAGTTCCACATACAGCCTAATCTGATCTAAAGTGGGCCGCACCAGTAAAAGAATATAAATAATAGGATAAGAACTTATAAATAATATCAACTCCAAAGTTTTTTTCTATGTTTTCGAGTAAAAAAAAGTCAAATTCCATAATGAAATGTTTACAGCTACGAATTGTACTTGAACGCAACATGGACAAATCTGATCAACCTGAAAATTCTTAAGAAAATTAAGCGCAATTTTAACAATATTACGCCTCAGTTTATCATTTATACATGTGCATCACAACGTACAGATCACAGTGGATCTACAAATCCACAAAACATTTAATAACAGGCAGAATATTGGTCCAATTCCACATACTGCTCTTAAGACATTTCAGGTTATTCACATTTTTTGTAAAAGGCTAGTGTGTAAATGTAAACATTTTTGTGTAATCTGAATTTTTTACACTAAAACAAAGAGAGAAATTAGCCTTTTTCATTATTTATAGGTTATTACGGTAGTATTTTACTGGTCTGACCCACTTTAGATTCAATTGACCCGGTATGATTTGAACATCCTTGATTGATAATATCTTCAGTGTAATTTTTGCATTTCACAAATTCATCCCAGGGCCGGACTGGACCCTTTGGTGGGCTGATTTTGGCCCCTAGGCCGCATGTTTGACACCTGTGTGGCAGAGGATCAAGCATTCAGGTCTTAATGTCTGTTAGGTTTTGTAGGAGAGCATCCTACTGAAAAGACATTTGCATTTACTGAGCAGACGGTGGAAAGAGATGTCATGACATACAGTGGAGGTCAGACGTTCACATGCACCTTGGATAAAAGCTTTTAGTTTCTAATTCTAATACAAAAGCCTTCCTTTTTGTGGCTTTGCCTTTAACCAGGGGACTGTGAACACACTTCCTTCAGCTTCATCCATCATGTCCAAGAGTTGTAGCCCATCGTTCCAAACAGGACTTGAACAGCAGAGTTGGCTTTGTGCTCCTTCGTGCACAAAACCACCATTCAGCCCACAAATACTCTGGTGCATTGACCAAATGTTTTCTTTCTCAGCCTTAACCCTTCATAGGGCACGCATGGAAATACTCTGAAATTCAAAATTTCAACCTTCCTTTGTTATTGGAGGACATAACAAGACTTACTTTTTTTTTTTTTTTCTTTTGTGAGTTTTTTTTTTTTTTTTTCATGTAGAAAATCAAGGTCAATGAAGGTACCATATTTGGATTCTTACCCATAGGTCAGGGAAAGGAACGTGTATTTTAGAACAATAGAACATCAGTTTTAGAACATTAGACCGACATCAGTGCTGGTCCAGACCCCTGCCCACATGACCCCTTTGAACATCATTCCTTACATTAGTTCCATTACTGCATGGAACTGAACAAAGCACAGGTGGACCTTACAGACCCTGGAGACCACATTGGACCTTACAGACCCTGGAGACCACATTAGACCTGACAGACCCTGGAGACCACATTAGACCTGACAGACCCTGGAGACCACATTGGACCTGACAGACCCTGGAGACCACACTGGACCTGACAGACCCTGGAGACCACATTGGACCTGAGATTGTTGTCTTACTGTCCTCACTGGAACTGTTGCTGTCATTGTTTTTTAATGTATGCATAAATGACCAAAAATAGTCACTCACCTGATAAAGCTGCATGAGATGAAATCACCAGAAAGAGGATAAATCAGAAGAATAAATATAAAGCAAATGCCTTCTCCTCGAAAATATCCACAAAATTCTCCTTTGTGATACCTTCAGTTTCAATAATATAATAGGCCTTATCTTTAAAAACAGCACATTTCAGTGCACAAAGGAAATTGATGAATACAAAATAAAAAAATAAAAAAAAACACATGAAGTAGAAGAATTAAAATAATATGTAAAACTAACAAAAATAAACATTCAGCTTGGATAAAACTGTGAAAGTCCAGTTGGAGTACATTTCAAGTGTGTTTTAGCAGGGTTAAAGTAAATTCTGACTCTGATTCCAGAGCTGTTAGACCATGACTTCATTTTCATCCTGGACCCTGGGATAAACTGAAGACACTGAATAATGATCTCAGACTGAACACTGGGGGATACAGACCTAAAAGGTTGAAAATATAATCTATAGACTGGCCACGAGGAGCTTTAAAAGTAATCAATAAACTCTTCAAATCAATTCTAAAATAAACACTGAGCAACTGTAAAAACACTGAAACCAGCTTCATGTTTTCCCTTATCTTTGTCCTGGTTCAAAGTTCTTTATAGTTTGCAGTAGCTTCATTTATTGTTGTATTTTTTGAAGTTCACAGGTTCTTCTGCAGTAAAATAAAACCAAACAACATGATGAATGGGATTGGTCTCCCCCTCTGTACAGAACACTGATGATAACCAAACAGTTCTATTTTTGGTTCATCAGACCAAAGAATATTCCTGAAAATACTCAGATCTGTACATTAGTGCTCATTTACAACCTTTAGTCTGTTTTTTTTTTTTTTTTTATGTTGAGTGACTTCGTCCTGTGACAGCCATCAAAAGTATCTACTGATCTAAACGGTTTAATAACTTCCAAACCACTAATTCTATCTGTACATGTAAATAATTGGTGTAAAACACAGTTTGTCGCCTTTTCATGGTCATCAGATATGACCTATTTGGACGTTCAGAGGCTCCGTAGTGAACGTGGAAACACCATCATCTTCTACGACATTGATTCACCAGTCAAACCCATGGAGTTGGATCAATGTCAGTGGATGGACACACTGGGTTTCTGTTCAGTTGTTGATATCTTTGCTGAAAAAGTCACTTTTTCTTCAGGTTTCTCTGTTCTGATATAATAACCCTCAACTTTACTCTGAGATTTTAAGAACATGTACTTGTAAATTAAAAATAGGAAAATACCTGATTTTCACTGGAAAAACTACAATATACAGAGGATAATATTATAATTAGGGCTGGGCAAGTTAGCACGTTATTACCGCGTTAATGTATTCATTAAATAACGCCGACAGTTTTTTTTTTTTTCCCTCCCATTAATGCCGTTTTATTCTAACTCCTATTCTTCTGCTTGTGTGCGTGTAGCAATTAGCTGCAGATAGACAACAGGTTTACCAAGAAAAGCCAGATGCCCAAAACTTGTGTCCAAATCTGTTCCTTTAGACTCACTGTAAAACTGCCACATACAAACAGAATATGTCTGAGTTCTGTTCACTGCCTTAGTACATTTACGTGGAATTATACATTTAAATGAATGGGAAAATCCATAGACACGCTAACGATTAGCATTTACAGATTAATTAAGATTTACAATGTCTTTTTATCCAACAACAAAGGTTCACATCAGAGATATTTGATACTATTCATTCTGACAACAACTGAACAGAAAATACTCACAAACGTTTTTGGGGCCATACAAACAGAGTGAAAGAAACGTGTCTGTTAGTTCCTTCTTATGTCTGAACTGACTACGGGAACACCGCAAGGACAAAACATACGTTAGTGACACTTATTCCCACCACTAGAGGGCCCCCTTTGTTTACTCTGAACAACTGAACATCACATATTATTGGGCTTATTAGTATTAGTACTGATTAGTGGGACTAAGACTCCTGTCAATCACTCACAAGTGGAAATAAACGTGTGGACATAAACATGTGTAACAGTAGCGGTCTGTTCCATGGACATTTGCATTTGAAATGTCTTCAGATGGTGGGGGGGAGAAGGACACAGGTGTTTGGAAGCACTGACATGTGCAGTTATTTTTATCAGCGGAGTACTGCAGTCTGAGATATCACTGAAAGGAAATACACACTGTTGATACCAGAACTCCCCGCCCCCCCCCATATAAGTATGCGATTAAGCGTGATTAATCGCAGAAATCCACACGATTAATTGCGATTAAAAAATTTAATCGCTGCCCAGCACTAATTATAATAAATGGTGATTAATCATCTAAGAAAAGTTAAATATATAGAGAAAATATTTTAGAAGTGCCCCAAAAGTAGCACTGGGTCTTTATGGGTTAAAAACAGTCTTTCAGGTTCTGCTGATACAGTACTGGTTTTACTGTGGATGGACAGAGTTCTAGTTTTACTACTTTTACTAGTTCAAGAGGGTCCATCCTCATGCCCACGGTGTCACATTCTGCTTATCGGCTGTGAACCTTTGCCCATTTCCAACCCCCTGGGTACCAACATGGACACGAACAAAAACATTAAAAAAAAAAAAAAAATCATTCAGTGTTAAATGTGATATCCTGACCATGTGTCAGTGTATTATAATGTCAGACAGAATGTGTGACTCAAACCAGACCAGTGGTTTTCTAAAGTCTAGGCTTATTTTAGATTTTCCCAAGATCCTGTGCAAAAGGATGTTGAAGTGAGTTTATAAAAAGACACTCACAGATCTGAAAATTACACTATCTGAAGTTTTTTTTACCTTCCCTAAAATTCCAGCCTTTTCAGAGTCAGTGGGTTTTGAAAAACCTAAAACCTTTGAGAATGTGATGAAATAGATAAAAGATTAAATGAAGAAGATCTTGCTATTTATAAATCTGAAATTTCACGTTGTCAGAATCAATTAGTTAGAGTAACTAAACTAACAGGGAAAAGGTGGATTTACATGAAAAGTTAAAAACTGAAACGCTGTCATCTTTTTAGCTGGCGGTCATGATAACTGTTGACTTCAATAGTGACAATGACAGTAACATGTAAAAACTGTCTGGTTTAATCCAAAGTCTTGTCCTCAGTAGACTGGTGACATGATGGTCATTTAATAGGTAATCAGGCCTCATATCCATCATAAGATGACTATTAACATTATTATTATTGGACCATGTGTAACATATGTACATCATATAAGACCATTTAAACAACAAGGAATAGAAAAACTGTGCCAGATACAGGTATAAATGAAATATAATGTATGAAATATAACACAAACCAAACAACCATCTCTGATACCTTTAGAAACAACAGCAGCCTTAAGGCCGTGGGCCAAAACCAGCGCCAAAGGGTCCAGTCAGCCTGTGGGATGAGTTTGTGAAATGCAAAAATGACACTGAAAATTTTAACAATCAAGGATGTTAACATTAGATAACATTAGAGTGATGGCTGCTGCTGCATTTCCCCTGAGCAGAGTCCCTTTGCAATCCTTTGAAATCCTACAGAAAATAAAAGTTTATTTGCCAAATCCATAGCAATATCGGTGGTACCATCTCATTTTCATTTCTTTGGATATTTTTTTGAAAATTTGGTGGTTTTTTGGAACCAAGGAGATTGCTGAAGACCTGGGACCACATGGGTTTTGTTTGGACACAGAACATCTTGTAAGTCTACCCAGAAGAACTTTCTTTTTTTCTTTTTTTCTCTTTTGTGACTTTCTTTGAAAGAGATGGCAATGACAATTAAAAAACTAGCAGAGGAACTAGTTGAGATCAAAAAATCTCTCAATTTTATGACTGAGGAGATCAGCAAAGTGGTGAAACATCAGGTCAACCTCATGGGCCTAATGGAAGAGGTTCACGAGCTGAGGACTACAATCAAGTTAAGAGATGAGAAGATTGACAGGCTGGAACAAAGAACTGATGACTTGGAGCAGTACTCCCGTGCTGATGACCTTGTAATCACTGGGCTGGCTACCAAACACCGCAGCTATGCCAGAGTCTTAGCCAGTGACCAATGTGGGGAGGACGCACCACCAGAGGAGCAGCGCACTCCAGAACAACAAGTGATCCAATTCATGAACAGTAAGAACATTTACATGGAGAGTCAACAAATCTCAGCTTGTCACATTCTTACACGCAAGGATAAAACCAACACGCCTACCATTGTGGTCAAGTTTGTTAACAGGAAACATAAAGTTGAAATGATGAGACAGGCAAAGAAGCTTAAGGGGAGTGGGGTGTATGTCAATGAGCACCTGACAAAGACAAAGGCTGAGATAGCTAGAAACTGCCATCTTCTCAGAAAACAGAACAGAATCCAATCCACATGGTCAAGGAATGGGAAAGTGTTTGTAAGGTTAAATGGTCCACCTGAACAAGCTAAAGTGGTTGTGATACGGAATCTGAAAGAGCTGGATCAGTATAGTTGATGACGTTTGTTGGAAGATGTCTGGGGAACATGGCTTGCTCTAACTTACAATCACTTTCTGTTGAATGACAATTGAAGACTCTCACTGCTCTGTTGGGGAAGATGAGGGTAGTGCTCTCCTTGGATATGAAAACTCCCAAGTTAAAAATGTAAATAAGGAGCTACATTTTTTTAGTTTAACTGAACATAAATCATTTAGTTTTGAAAACAGTGTGGATCCTGAGGGAAATCTCTATGATGATTCTAACTTAAATTCAGAATATTACTCAGAAAATTCGTTTGATAATGTTAATTTGGAGGGTTTTTCAATAATACATTTTAACAGCAGGAGTCTATATGCAAATTTCTTTGAAATTAAAGAGTATTTGGAATCCCTTAAACATAAATTTCAAGTAATTGCAATAAGTGAGACTTGGATAACAAAGGAAAAGGGTGCTGATTTTGTGTTAGAAGGGTATGATATTTTCTATGCTAACCGGATAAATAAAACCGGTGGTGGAGTTGCTTTTTTTGTACAAAAGGATTTTCAGTGTAAGGTAATTGATACCACAGTTGTTGATGAAGTAATGGAAAGTTTGACAATTGAAATACAGACTCCCAAATTTAAGAGTATTATCTTGAGTTGCATATATAGAACGCCTGGTTCTTGTATGGATCAGTTTATGAATACTTTAGTTGATATCTTTGGAAAATTTTGTGATAAAAAATCATGTTTTGTTTGTGGAGACTTTAATATTGACCTTTTGAAATGGAATGAACATTCACCAACAAATGATTTTTGTAATATAATGTTTAGTTTTGATTTAAGGCCACTTATTAACAAACCTTCTCGGATAACCAAAGAAAGTGCCACACTCATTGATAATATTTACACTCATGTGCATGGCCCAGACACAAGTGGTATATTCTTAAGTGACATTAGTGATCATTTTCCCATATTTGTCATACTGCATATTTTAAAGGTTAAATGTTATGTTGGTGTGAGTAAGTCTACTTATAAATTGGTAAGAATAAGGACTCAAGAAAGAATTGAGGCTTTAAAGATGGATTTAACAAACTGCAACTGGAATGAGGTGTATGTTGAGGATCCTTCTAAGGCCTATGATGCATTTGTGTCTATATTTACAGAGTTATACAACAAACATTGTCCTATTAGAAAGTGTTGGGTGAAGGGAAAATACAAAGGAAAACCTTGGATGACTAAGAGCCTACAAAAAGCATGTAAAAAGAAAAACTCTTTATATTAGAAATTTTTACATCTAAGAACCAGTGAAAATGAGAAAAAGTATAAGGTGTACAAGAATACACTGACTTCCATTATAAGAAAACAGAAGATGGAATATTACAACAAAATGCTAGAGAACAGTAAAAACAACATTAAAATGACTTGGAAAGTAATTAATCAGATCATTCGAAATACACACAACAAAGCAGAATACCCCAGTTATTTCTTAAATGGCTCAGGTGATACAGTAGACACTTTAGAAAGCATTGCTGAAGAGTTCAACAATGACTTTGTAAGGGTTGGTTGTAATTTGGCCAGTGAAATTACTGTCTGTGGATAAACAAAATGTATTTGATAATCTCATTAAAAGTAACAACAATACTATGTTCCTTCATGGAACTGATGAAACTGATGTAATTGAGACAGTAAGAAAATTCAAAAACAAAGCATCAACAGATATGCATTCAATTAATATGGCAATTGTTAAAGAAGTCATTGGCCAAATTGTAAGCCCTCTGACCTATATGTAATCTGTTCTTCCAAAAAGGTGTTTTTCCAAATAACATGGAAACAGCAAAGGTTATACCAATATTCAAACATGGAGATGAGCATTGCATTGATAACTACAGACCAGTGTCCCTTCTCCCCCAGTTCTCAAAAATATTAGAGAAATTATTTGCTAAACAACCGGATCTTTTTACTGAAAAATATAAAATATTGAGTGAACATCAGTATGGCTTCAGGGAGAACAGAACTACTGACTATGCAGTCATGGAGATGGTAGAAGAAATAGCAAAGGCAAATGAAAATGAAAATGAGGAATATTCAGTTGGTATATATATTGATTTACAGAAGGCATTTGATACAATAGATCACAGCATATTATTGAGAAAACTGGGGAAGTATGGGATAAGAGGCGTGGCTTATTCCTGGCTGAAAAGTTGCTTGGAAAATAGACAGCAATATGTTCAAATTAACAACACTATGTCACAATACAGGAAGGTCACCTGTGGCATACCCCAAGGATCGGTGATTGGTCCAAAACTTTTTCTGCTCTGTATTAATGATATTTGTTATGTCACTGAATCATTAAAATGTATTATTTTTGCGGATGATACAAATATGTCCTGTTCTGGGAAAAATCTAAAGGAACTTTTTTCCACGGTTGAAAGGGATTTAGAAATTCTTAAAACTTGGTTTGATATCAATAGATTGTCACTTAACATTAAAAAAAACAAATTTATGGTTTTTGGGAATCGAAAAGAAATTGATGGGGATATTAGATTAAAAATATGTGATGCTGAAATTGAAAGTGTTTGATATAACAATTTTAGGGGTTGTTATTGATTACAAATTAACATGGAAACCACATATTAGGTATATAAAAGGAAAGATTGCAAAATCAATGGCAATCTTGCATAAGTCCAGAAATATACTCAACCACAAGACACTCCATATAATTTATTGTTCACTTCTACTTCCTTCTATGTCCTATTGTGTGGGAGTGTGGGGCTCAACATATAAAACAACTGTAAATACTATAGTCCTCCTACAAAAACCAGCTATACGTATTATTAATAAGGCCGGTTACTGTGAACATACTAATGAACTGTTTATGAAATCCCATATTATGAAATTTAATGATTTGGTTTACTATAAAATAATGCAAATAATGTATAAAGCCAAATTAAAGTTACTCCCTGTCTGTGTACAAAGGTTCTTCTCAACATGAGTCTAAATAGGATTTGTGAGATGTTTGTAAATTTGTTGAACAAAAAGCTAAAAAAAGAGACAAAAAGCAGATGTATATCTGTTGTTGGAGTTAAATTATGGAATGAGGCCAGTATGGATTTAAGAATGTGTAGCCCATTTTTGATATTTAAAAAAATGGTACGTAAGGCAGTTTTTGAAGGATACAACTGTTAAACTCTAACAAGCAAGAGGTAGATTATTTATTTTTGAGTCTACATTAAATTACCATTAATTTGGTGGTTAAGTTTTCTATTTCTCTGGTTTATTTTCACCTTTTTTAGGTTTTGCTTGTTTGTTGGCTTGGATACACTGTTTTTTTGTTTTTTTTTGTCTTTTTCTTTTTCCTATATTGGATGCTGGGTAGTTGAATATGCTCTGTAGGACAGGCATTAATAGAAGCATTTTGCTTCTGCCTGGGCCTGTTCAGTCATAACCTGTTGGTAATGTTTGTAATGTGTGAAGTGCTGTTGTTGACACTAGTTATTGTGTGACTGAATAAAGAATTTCATCATCATCAAAACATCATTTTTGTTCAGGTTCCACATACACATACATACCACCCTGGACAGTTAAAACAGGAGCAAATGTATGAACTGTAAAAGTAGCAGCTCTTTTCTGTTGTTTTACAGTCACTGTGGTGTCATATGATACACTTAACCCATAAAAACCTGGTGTTACTTTTGATGTAGTTCGAAAATGATTTTTTTTCCCTAAGTTTAACCTTTTCTTAAGTGATTTGTGACCATCTATCGTGACAGAATCCTCTCTATTTTGCATTTTTCCAGTAAAAATCTGGTATTTTCAGTATTTAATGTACTGACCATACAGATGTTCATAAAACCTCAGATTAAAGTTGAGGGTTATTATATCAAAAACAGAGAAAACTGAATAAAAACTGACATTTTCATTAAAATATGTCATTAAATGAACATAAACCCAGTGTTTCCATTCACTGTTATTGATCCAACTCTGTGTTTTACTGGTGAATCAATGCTGTAGAAGATGACAGTGTTACCACGGTAACTACAGAGCCTCTGAACGTCCAAATGGGTCACATCTGATCAATCAATCAATCAAATTTTATTTATATAGCACCAAATTATAACCAAAGTTATCTGATGACACTTTATGGTTGAAACCAGACTCTTAAGCCACTTTACAGAAACCCAACAGTTTAATTTGAACTTAATTTTAATGAAGACATTTTTGTAATACCAGGAGATTTCATGTATAGAATGTGTTTGAACCACAAGAATGTCATTAATTCTCATTCTCATGAGGACCATGAAAAGATAACAAACTGCATTTTACACCAAATATTTGCATGTATTGATAGGATTAATGGTTCAGAAGTTATTAAACAGTTTAGATCAGTAGATGATTTTAGTCGCTGGTGTCTGTTTGGGTCTTTATGGGTTAAGAAGTATTAATAATTCCATCTTAAACAACTTATTGTTCCATTTTGAGACATTAACAAACAGTTAACAGGATTTTATTCATAGAATGTTAGAGAATATTACTACAAACCTCAGGGACTTTGTTTAGCCTAATTGTTTCTAATTATTTATGACAATTTCATTGAGTTCAGGTTCTTTATTTAGTTGTCAAAACTTTACCAACTTTTTTGTTGCCTCATTAATGTTACATACTTAGTTAATGCCTTTATTTATTAATTACTTTTAGAATCAACTACACTTGGTAAGAATGCAACAATGATTTTTGCAAATGCCAATCTAAAGGTAGAAAAAATGGTTTATTACTTTTATGGGTGGATAAAATAAAGTTATGACCATGTGATAGTATGAAACCCACAGATCTTTAACTCTACTGATGTAAATCCTCCACTGCCAAGTTTATTTCAGGAATCTCACAACATTTTGGAAAGACAATAGAACAGAAGAGTCTGTTTAGGCATGCATGAACAGGGAGAGGTCGCAAAGAAAACTGTATGAGAAGCTTTGTGAGCGCTTTCAGGATTTTCCTGGCTGACGTCCACCGGTCTGACTCAGCTGTGGGTTTGTTCACTTCGCCAATCACAAACACTTCACAAATTCAGCAGTCCATTTAAATGGGAAAAGAAACTCACCAGGCCTGTGCCAGTTTACAGCTGCTGCTGCTGCGTCCTCTACACACTGACCTATTCACAAACACCCCTATTTAGCTCAGTAGAAATGAAAAAAAAGGTCCTGGAACCTTTGTGAAGCAGACGCTGATGTCCTCAGGGACCAAGAAAAGTCAGTGTCAAGGTTAAGACCAGTGGGAGAAGCCCAGCGACATGTGGCATTCGAGATGCCGTTTAATCTGTTTCGCATCTTTTTCCTCCTGGAGAGCATGAATTTATCACCTATTTCCTTTTCTGACAAATTGATGGTGTTGCTGCACAGTCATCATTTGGATGAAGGATGCTGTTACACTTGAGTATTTTCAGCTCCGTTATCGCTGGAATTGCATTTCATTCTTGCATCAGGATTTAATGGAAACACTGAGTCACCTGAACCTCATGCAGATAAAATATAATACGCTGGATTTGGAAGGATTTCCTGTAATGAGAGATTTCAAGGTGAATGGCCTCATGTAATTAATTCTACAGACTTTGTGAACGGAGCAGTACGCCACCATCATCGAGTGTGTTTTTGGCGATAAACGATCTAGGAAACAGATCACAGTCCTCTTTAATAACCAGGCATCTGTTATTTTAATAAATGCTCTTTGCTCACGTTTATTAATACACTTTGTGTTCGGGGCAGAGTCTCTTTTATGCTCCGACTCCAAACCTGAAGTGGATACAGAAAACCATTACTGCTTATGCACTGGTGCATTCATTCGATGTACAACAGTAGTAGAGTTTTACTGAATGTGTGCTTTCTAACAGTTAAACCTCCGTCCTCACTTATGACCCATCAGCTCAGTCTATGTTTAATTTAATAGGTCGTACACGTAAAATATTCAGTTGAAAGTGGATTTTTAGATACGCATTTGCTGATGGTAAGTTCATGGACACTCAGGAAAATGAATAATAATGAGAAAAGATTCAACAATAACATCTGTTTTATTTATGTATCAGTAGAGGCCATCAGTGTTTAGGAGTAGATTTTTTTTTTTTTTTACTACTAATATGATGTTTTCTGGTGGATGGATATCTCATCTTCACCATGGATAACATATGTTATATAAGTGCAACTAGAGACAGAGAATGTAGGGTTAGTTTGAGGTAATGTAGACTCAGATATGATGTTCCTATAAAAAGGTGAAGTCCAGCCTCAGGGACTGATCTCAGCAAAACAATGTATGATAATCAATAGATAAAAGAAAGGTAATGTTTGACTTCCATTTGTATTATGTCATCATTTACACATGAAAAACCACATTTTACAAGTCAACAAAGTCACAGCTTTATGTAAAACTATTGAAGTATCAAACTGTGTCATTTATCCATCCATCCATCCATCCATCCATCCATAGATAGATAGATAGATAGATAGATAGATAGATAGATAGATAGATAGATAGATGTACTTTATTTATCCCAAACTGTGAAATTACAGTGTAGCAGCAGCACGACACACATTCAGTAACAATATAATGTCCCAGCCAACATGAGTAAAGAGGAATAGAAGATAAATAAGGTAAGATATACTTTAGTGATCCCCCAAAGGGGAAATGCAAGTGTGTACAGCAGTGCAGACAGTATGTGTTAATACAACAGAAAAACAAAGAGATAAAAATATCAACAATATGAACAAGTTTGTTAAAGTGACAAAAAAAAAAATAGCAATAATAATAATAATAATAAAGATGATGATAACATAAGAGCAAACACAATACACTGTGCACTATACATTAGAAGTATAAAAAGATCTGGGTGGAATCTGTATAATAACTGATATGCTGAAATAGATCCATCCATCCATCCATTGACTGCTAATTATTTTATTTTATTTTATTTTATTTTTCCAGAGGTAGGTCCCATGGGGAGAATGAAAGGGCTGGGATTATAATAAATAATTAATCCAATTATATTTTCTAATAACTATAATACTGCCATCACATTACATTTTGCTAAAATGTAATCTGAGCCTTACTGTTGTTTTAAGGTACCATAGATTCTGTTTGGAGGGTTTGTGAAATATTTATTTGCCTTTTGTCAATAAACAGGACGTAGTTGGACTCCTGTGGATGTTCACATTTATGTCGTAGAATAGAAACCTTATGTTAGTACCAGAAAATGAAGCATTATGTAGAAACAAAATGAAATGGAGACGACTCTGCATTTATAATAGAACATATTTACAACTGACAACATACACTGCAAATTATTTGGTTCTTACCCAGATTCCACAAAAAAGACCTTAGATCAGTGTTTTTCGACCTTGGGGTTGGGACCCCACGCAGGGTCGCCTGGAATTCAAATAGGGTCACCTGAAATTTCTAGTAATTGATCAAAATAAAAAACAACTTATTAATAAAAAATCTATAGTGAGTTGAGAGAGACAATCCCAATCCATAACAGACATGACAAACTGTTTGTGTGTCACATGTTCACTGTGGTCAGTTTCAGATGCTGCAGCTCTTTCATCATTCATAGTTTCAGTTCTTGTTTGTTCAGTATTAATTGTCCTCCTTGTAAATCCCAGCTGGACTGACTGGACAGATCCTGAGCCTTTGTGCAGTAATCTACACCTGGATTTACTGCCTCTGTCCACAATAATAGACATTATATAGACTAAATGTCCACAATAATAGACATTATACAGACTAAATGTCCACAATAACAGACATTATACAGACTAAATGTCCACAATAATAGACATTATACAGACTAAATGTCCACAATAACAGACATTATATAGACTAAATGTCCACAATAACAGACATTATACAGACTAAATGTCCACTAAAATTAATGTGTATTTGAAACATAGTGTAGCAAACTATTACATGATCAAAAACAAATTAATTTTAGCAAAAAAAAAAAAAAAAAAGTCTCCATTTTGAACGTCTGGGATCATCAGAAATTTGTGATGTTAAAATGGGGTCAGGAGCCTAAAAAGGTTGGAACCACTGCCTTAGATTTAGAAGTGTTAAATAATTAATCTTGTTTTAAGAATGCATTTCTTATTTTAAGTGTTCATACATGTAAACATGCTTATTTCTAGATTTAACTATCTTAATTCAAGAAATCTTGTCAAGTGAACTCGACCTGCTGCGTGGACAGATATTTCACTTGTTTTGAGTTCCTTCTTCCACAGTTTTGGTGTTTTTATCTTGTTTTTAGACAGCCTTTTTTTGCAGTGCACTGGCAGATGAATGTAACCTCAGGGTTGTGTAACACAAGGACCTAGTGTTATTCTGTCTTTTGTCCAACTTTTTTTAATTTGTGAAATTGCCTGCTGTGATGGAGTTTTTTTTTTTTAAATAAGACATAGCGTAAATGAGATAGCGGAGGTTCAGAATAACAGACACATATTAGTGAAATAAAAGCAGCATGTTTTTGTCGAAGTGGTTGTTTTTATGGGATACTCTGCTAAAATAAATAAATAAGTAAATAAATCAAAGCACTCTGTACATGTGGAGTTGCATCATGGCACCGTATTCTTTTGCATTGCGTCGTATCACGTTCACTGTGTTGAATCAAATCATATTGAATCGTCTTGCATCATGACATTCAATTCAACAAAGCAGCGAATGCTATCGCACTGGTAATTGCGTCATATGTTGGATCGTTGGCGAAGCATCGGCCTCTGTGATGGAGACGCACATCCTTAATAACTGCTGACATTTATGCCATCTGCATCAGTCACATGACCCCTGACCTCCGTGAGCGTCCGCAGGCTTCAACAGGACGCGTTTCTGTCCTGTTTGGGCGATGATAAAGTTACAGTAAATGTCAAGTAATATTAGAACAGCTGATGCATCCAGAAAGGGAGCAGAATTCTGAAATCAAAGCCAAGTTTCTCCACGTATGAATGTTTTATATTCGGCTGCTTTGATAATGCATTGTTTTGGGAAATGTTATGTACTCCCAGCTCCTGTGATGTACCCGACAATGCAATTAGTTATGTGTGCAGGGAGCGTACGAGAGCAGAGCCTTTAAATAAAACAAATGTATTACTGCGCTGTTCTACTTCATTCACTATCCTTATTGAATAAATCAGATTACCCTGACTGGAATGATTGAAATAAAATATATGCTCGAGTCAGGGCCAGTTTTGGCCGTCAGCCAGTCACCGGTCTGCATCCGAGGCCGAGCTTCAGCCGATCAGACACACTTCACAAATAGGCCAATCTGTTTAAAGGGGGAAGGAGTGGGAGCAGGTCAGCCACGCTGCTGGGAGGGAGCATACAGACGGATGCCAACACACCTGGAACGTCAGCGCTGTTGGTATCTGGAGCAGGTTGTGCCGCTTCTGTCACAGCTCAGATGAGTTATGCGCACGGATGAAACGGAAACTGTTGTTTTACAGCGGAACATCTTCTGCGTTTGTTGTAATGACTGCGTACTCTGCCCTTAGAGACGACTACTACAAAGGATGAATGCATTATCTGAAACAGCGTCAGTGCGGTGAGAACTGACAGAGATGCGCTCAGCTCTTAACCGTGACTGTGCAATGTTTCTTATACATTGATTTATCCGTAGAAGCCTTCCAGAGCATCAACATTGACCACCGCGTATCGATTTCCTCTTTCTTCCTACTTAAAACGGCTAAAATCGTATTTCATTGTAGAGCTGCGTGGCGTGCATTGATTCATTCGGCCTCTCGTGGCTTCTCTCTCTGCCTTTCACAAACACTGACATCGGACCATCTGTGGAAGCTCCGCCCCCTCCACTCACACCTTGAGTCAAAGCCTCATCGTATACAGGACGATGGATTGTTGTTGCCTGCTCCCTGCAGAGAAGACGACCGGGTGCATTTAGAATAGAATCGCTCCAGTGTCGCTAAATGATTGGTGTCATGAACTCCTCAGCAAAAATGTGTTCAAAACAGATGCATTCATGTTGTGTCGACACTCTACACACCGCAGACGCCCTCCTGTCAGTAAACACTCAAGCCTTTACTGGTAACTAGTAAGGTTCTGATAGTTTTGGATTTTACATTCTAGTTTAGTTTTATTTAGTTTGGACTTTTTTTTTTCTCTAATTCAGTTCATTTTAATTAGTTTATAGAGCAGGTTTGATAGTTTTTATTCATTTTTGTTATTTTCAAAATGCTTAGTTGTAGTTTAGTTTTAGTTTTTAGCTTACGGCCAACAGGCTGTCAGCTGTTGTCGTCATGTGGTGTCTTTTGTCTGTCATCCGTTACAAAACTTTCAATCGTCTTCTTCTCCGAAACTGCAATTCCGATTGACTTCAAACTTGGTATACAGCTTCTTTATGATGACGTCATCAAAAGTTAGTGAAATTATTGGGATCCAGATCTGATTCTGGATTTGGTGCCACTTTGAAAACTGTCCCCATTATCAGAGATAGGAAGTGGATGGATGCAATAACTCAGTAAATCTAAATGATCTCCAGTGTAAATGTCTCCAGTCCAGCCCTGATGGGGAGATGACCCAAACAGAATGTCCACATGCTGATCAGGATCTTCTTCTGGATCTGGAACTGACGCAAAATTTAACATGGGCTCTTATGGGGAAAACATTTCAATCGTCTTCTTCTCCCAAACTCCAGTTCTGATTGACTTCAGACTTGGTATACAGCTTCTGTGTGATGATGGCAACACAAGGGATTGAAATTATTTGGATCTGGATCTGATTCTGGATTTGGTGCCACTTTGAAAAATGTCCCCATTATCAGAGATAGGAAGTGGATCGATCCAATAAATCAGTATCAATGAAATCAAGTGTGAATTTGAATATTTTACAGATCTGATTGAATATGACCAAAACATGGACTATTTCTGTAACAGAATAAATACACAGAACTGGGGGAGAATAAATGGATCTGGATACATTTCCCAAAGCTTTTCATTTGGCCCGTAAGCTACAGGGCCATTGGTCCGATTTTTTGGTTTAATTATAGTTTTTATTTATTTCAGTTAACGAAAATGTTTTTACAATTCCAGTTTTCATCTTTTCATTAGTTTTCGTTAACGATAATAACCTTGTTAACTAGCTGTTGTCAGTGTTAAGAATATCCAAGGATCACTGTTACAAAGACAAAAAAAAAAAGATAAAAAGGAGAAAACTAGATTGTATATCACTGTCTGTCATTATGAACCCAGGTTTATATGTTATCGTGTGTATTCCAGGTCATAATTTCTCACATTTTTTGACTGTCAGTTGTTTTTATTTTGAAAATCACTCATTTCGTTTCACTTCATCCAAGGCAGCGTTATCTAACTAATAGCGGCAGTGTCAGTATCAGATGGGATGTCAAATATTTAATATATATTAATTTACTGACCATGTACGTTATTCATCATGAGGTTACATTTGAGGGTTATTACATCACAAACAGAGAAAAGTTAAGAAAAAAGTGACTTCAGGCAAATCTCTCATTAACTGAACATAAACCAGTGTGTCCATCCACTGTCATTGATCCAACTCCATGGGTTTTACCGGTGAATCAATGTTGTAGAAGACGACAGTGTTTCCACGGTAACTACAGAACCTCTGAATATCCAAATGGGTCATATCTGATGACCATGAAAAGATGATAAACTGCATTTTACACCAATTATTTCAACATATTGATAGGATTAGTGGTTTTAAAGTTATCAAACATTTTAAATTAGTAGATGGTTTTGGTCGCTGGTGGATATTTGTGCTGCTTTTGTTGCAGTTCCCAAATTAATTTTTCTCCATATTTAACCATTTTTAAGTGAATTATCACCATTTATGATAATATTATCCTCTGTACTTTGCATTTTTCAATGTACATCATGCATTTTCCTATATTTCATTCACTGATCATTTAGATGTTCATAAAAACTTAGAGTAAATTTAAAGGTTATTATATCAGAAATAGAAAAACAAAACTGAAGAAAAAGTGACTTTTTCAGCAAAATTATCAACAACTGAATGACAAAACAAGTGTATCCATCCACTGTCATTGATCCAACTCCATGGGTTTTACTGGTGAATCAATGTTGTAGAAGATGACGGTGTTTCCACGGTAACTACGGAGCCTCTGAACGTCTAAATGGGTCATATCTGATTATGTTTTAAAGCTGAGAAACTGCATTTTTACCTCAGTTACATACATGTATTGATATATTATTAGTGGATCAACATGTAAATCAGTAAATGCTTTTGGTTGCTGGTGGATATTTGGGTCTTTGTGGGTTAACCGTATAACATCAAATGTGTCATATTTGATACATGAGTTTTGAAGCCCTCTACATGATCAGTGCAATATTTTTTTGTTTGAAAAACCTGATGTATACAATTAGATACATGCAATACACAGATAGTCCACCAGGGGGAGGAGTTCATTCACCAGAGGCCTTTAGTGACACTACAAGACTGACATTAATGAGGATGGAGGAAGAAGAACTTTGCCAATTTTGAAAAGGAATTACCAGTTTGTTAGAAATGTTTGTGTTAGATTATGTTTTTGTTTGTTTAAAAGTAATAATATTTGAGCATTGAGACGCGATGGATCAAATATGATACAAAATTGAAACTCATACATGGAAACTGATATTTAAAAAA
Organism: Sphaeramia orbicularis; assembly: GCF_902148855.1. Lineage (NCBI taxonomy): Eukaryota > Metazoa > Chordata > Actinopteri > Kurtiformes > Apogonidae > Sphaeramia > Sphaeramia orbicularis. Next base: position 1,548,845 of record NC_043959.1, read on the forward strand.
AAAAAAAAAAAAATTGTTTTTTTCAGAAGGAACAAAAAAGGCTCCAGTTTCAAAGAACTGGAATTTTCTGTCAGTGGTTTAATGGTTCAGGTTTTACAGGGTTAAACATGTAATACATAATACACCAATACCTGTGTGTTTTTTGTCTAGCTGCATATTGGGGACCTTATAGATTTAGAGAGTAATACAATAAATAGATATAAATAAAAAATAATAATGGCACACTCACGGAATCATCTTTTTCTGGCCGGCGAGGCTTTTGAACATCTGTGTTGACAGTCTCTTATAAAAGCATAAAAGTCTCTTTTGAAGAACTCATGCATCAAAGAGCAGCTAAACAGAAAATATTTAAAATCCATTCAGTCTGACAGACATGAGCGAGAAAGTCTGGATGTACGTTAAATGTATGGATTCTTCAGACGTTTCAAAGTGTTTCAGAAGAGACATTAAATATGTCCAATATGGCTGATTTCTCTAAAGTTGATGAATAAAACATTTAACAGCTTTTAGCATTTGAAAGGTAATTTATGAGATTTTCTTTTTAAAAAGATCATTAAAAAAAGAAAAAAAAAAATCTGTAGCTCAAACACCAGGCAGTGAATTGTTCACAAAAAATCTTTCCAGATTAAATCTCCTAAAAGTGAAACTCTAAATCGGACAGACAGCAGCATCGTCTTAGTTTGATCTTAGTATTAATAATGAATGATGCATGAATAATGAATGGAACAGAACATAGGTGTAAGATATAGCGGCGCCCTTCTGTCCTTGAAACCGTCTGTTTTGAGTTCATCAGTTTCTGCTGTAATTCAGACTTTTTTACAAAGACATTACAATAGCAAAGGTGCCTTTTCTTAATATTTTGGGGGAAAAACAACACTGTCACATAGGAGGCTTAAAAAGTGCTCTGTCACATGATCTGGTTTGATTTGTGTCTGTTTGAGATGCAGAACCCTCCTCTGCAAGACTCCGACCATCGGGAACAGGATGACATAGATGTCGCTGTATTCTCCTGGGCTGGGAGTCGGCCCACATGATTTATTCGGAGTAAATAATAGGCCGATGCTTTAGCAATCCTGAGAGCTCAGCATATTCTCACATTCACATATTTGCATTTGTAAGTTTAACGCCGTGTGGCTGTGTAGCCTCTTTAAATGATTTATTCTATTAGCAGCTACTGTCATATCTCAAAAGCGCCACTTAACTGATACAAATAAAATTAATTTGTTAATGTTTTATTTCATCGAGGAGAACACACTTAAACCAACCCGCAGAGAAATTTACAGCTCATCCTCCGTGAGTCGGTGTTTATTTAACCTCACAGTGTTTTTTTTAGTTTTTATGAGGAGCCCGGGGATGCAATTTTTTGAATCCAGTTACACGAGACAGAAATGGGTGTCATGGGACGTGAAAGCACCCTGGGAGGAGGAACAACAAGATAAAGAATCTCATAAAAAAAAAAAAGAAGACGACAAAGAAGAAGGAAACAGGAGCTTGTCAAGTTCACACGAGGCTTTGAAGTGACTTTGTCCGTCAGCGGCGCCTTTACTCTAAGATTAGACCTGGTGTCACAGTTTTACAGCCTGTGTCAAGGAGGGGCGGAGGGAGATAGATGTGGAGATAGAGGCCGAGCGCAGACACAAATATATGGAGACAGATAACAGATGGACACGTCCACAGATTCTGGAGGCAGATACATGAACGGACATACATAAGCAGCTGAAGCTAACATGGACAGGTCCACAGATGATGGACGCAGATACCAAGGTTCCAATAGTTTGGGATTTTCCATTCTAGTTTAGTTTGATTTAGTTTGGACTTTTTTTCTCCAATTCAGTTCATTTTAATTAGTTTTTAGAGCAGGTTTGCTAGTTTTTATTAGTTTTTGTTTTCTAAATGCTCAGTTTTAGTTTAGTTGTAGTTGTAGTTCAGTTGTAGTTCAGTTGTAGTTCAGTTGTAGTTCAGTGGTCTCTTTTCTCTTCTTCTCTGTGCTCCTATTCAAATCAATCCCAGACAGGACTCTGCTGCTTTAGTCTCCATGTTTCCAGGTAGAGTGGGGACCAGAAGACGACTGGAAACCACAAGTGAACACAAGTGACCGACCAAAAAGTGTCGGATGGTGCCACTAGCTAAAATTGCTCGAGTGAAATAAATCGATTTCATATCAATCCGACATTGACAAAGATGAAAATGAAGGGAATTTTATTCATAATTTTTATCCGTTTTAGTTACTTTTGTAAACACACAGTACAGTTTCAGTTAGTTATTGTTTTTTTTTCTTTTAATTTTAGTTTTTATTTATTTCAGTTAAAGAAAATGTTTTTACACTCTAGTTTTGGTCATTTCGTTAGTTTTCGTTAACGATAATAACCTTGGCAGATACATGAGCGTACATACATAAGCAGCTGAAGCTAACATGGACAGGTCCAGATAAAAGACGCACACAAAAGATTAAATTATTGAACAGAAACCAGCATTTCACATCACTTCACATATTCTTTTATAAGCTTTAACCTTTGTTCTTCTCAGTGCAGCTGGACTAGTTTAGCTCTTTTGTAAACATCTGAGACTTCTTCAGTTTAACCTTCATTCCACTAGAATGTTTAACCCATAAAGACCCAGTGCTACTTCTGTTTCTGTTCCCAAATGAAATGTTCTCTCTGTTTAACCTTTCTAAAGTAATTTATCACCATTTATTACAATATTATCATCAGTATTTTATGTTTTTAAGTGTAAATCAGGTATTTTTTCCCTATATTTGATTATTGATCATACCCTCCTGAGACCCAGGAAAGTAAATGTTTTGGCTTTTTTTACATTACATAATTGTCTTAATTGGAAAAAGCATATTGCAACAGCTTTTTCAGATACAGTTTTTATTTTATTGTGTTTTTTTATGAAATGGCTTTTGCAGTGAACAGGATTGTTTTTTTGTAAGTAAAGCTGTGAAACTCATGTCCCCTACAGAGGACAAATTGCATTACTGGGTCTCAGGAGGACATAGATGGTCATTAAAGCTCAGCGTAAAGTTGAGGGTTTTTATATCAGAAACAGAGAAAATTTCAGAAAAAATTATTTTTTCAGTAAAATCTGTCATTAACTGAACACAAACCCAGTGTGTCCATCCACTGTCATTGATCCAACTCCATGGGTTTGACTGGGAAATCAATGTTGGAGAAGATGACGGTGTTTCCATGGTAACTACGGAGCCTCTGAACGTCCAAATGGGTCATATCTGATGACCATGAAAAGATGAAGAACTGTATTTGACACCAATTATTGACATGTATTGATAGAATTAGTGGATCAACAGGTATGAAACATTTTAGATCAGAAGGTTTAGGTCGATGGTGGATGTTTGAGTCTTGTTACGCTCGGTCTAGGGGTTGCCGAGATGCAACATGATATGAGACTCCCCTCCCTCCATGTCCCTTAACAAACAGGAGCAAACTATCAAAAATGACCAGCAACCGCAGCACTGCAGGATGAGATATTTATTTACAAAAAAAGAAAAATTAAATCAAGTAAGGGAATCAAAATGTTCTACAAAAACAAACGAAGGAAACCAAAATACATCCGTCTTACCAAACAAAACTTAAAGAAGAAGATTCCCTCCTTGTATCACTGGTTTGACAAAAGTTCTAACAAAAAATTACAAATGGCTGGTCTGCACAGAATGGGAGATGAAATGAGAGGAGTCTCTCGAGGAATGAAGATCCCGCCTTTAAATTTCCCGGCTCAACTCCAAAGCACCAATCAGAAGCAGCCAGCACACCAATACCACTCCTGCAGCTCATCCTCAATCAGCTGCTATCTGTTGGAGGGAAAGAGAAACCGAACACACCCACACACACAAGGAAGAGAACAGAAAAACTACAAAAATACAACAATCACAACTGGCACAGCCCATTACAGAATCAACAAAAATATACTAAGCCTTAACAGTCTTTATGGGTTAAAAACCAAACAAAATATTATTAGTTCACTTACTTTTAGGAAAGTTTCAGGACATTTTGACATTGTGTGGGATTAAAATACATATTTTTCTTCAACAGATCCTGCAGCTTTGATCCACAATTCACATCTACAAAGTATATACTGTATGTCATTACATTAAATTCAAGTAATTCTGCTCTTCAAGAATAAAGAAGAAAATACAGAATAAAAGTTGTGAAGCTTTACCAATTTTGGCTCGCTCATAAAGATGATTTAGGTCAAAAGGCTGAGCTTGTCAATAGAATGGAATCTATTAGATCAAAATGAATGGGATACATTCACACTTTAGATTCCTTCTAGTGTAAGATTTTTAAATCTATTATATAAATGTACCTAAACCTACGTATATGCAGCTCTGGAAAAAAAATAAGAGACCACTGCAAAATGATGACTTTCTCTGACTTTACCATTTATAGGTGTGTGTTTGAGTAAACTGAACATTTTTGTTTTATTCTTTAAACTACCGACAACATTTCTCCCAATTTAAAAAAAAAACAAAAAAACTAGAAGCACTCGGAGAGCGCAGACCTCCGCCAAGGCTGATCAGTGGGCCCCCCCATGGGCCCCCCCACCCCCAATCACCACCAAAATTTAATCATTTCTTCCTTATCCCATTTCCAACAAACCCTGAAAATTTCATCCAAATCTGTCCATAACTTTTTGAGTTATGTTGCACACTAACAGACAGACAAACAAACAAACAGACAAACAAACAAACAAACAAACCCTGGCAAAAACATAACCTCCTTAGCGGAGGTAAAAATGTTCTTTAGAGCATGAATTGGCAGAACACAACACATGGTCAAAATAACCAAAAAAATACAGGTGTTTTCAGACCTCAAACAATGCAAAGAAAACCAGTTCATATTCATTTCTGCCTGTGTAGGTTCTCATGGGCCCAGGTCATCGTTCTTCTGGTAGTTCTTCTTGGTTCAACTAGACTGGTTTAGCTCTTTTGAAAACATTTCATCTCTCATCCAAGAGACTTATTAGGACTTCTTCAAGAAATTGAAGAAATCTGTTGGATGAGACAAGAAATGTTTTTAAAAAGAGCTAAGCCAGTTCAGATGAACCAAGAAGAACTACTTAGAATTTCTAAATAACAATAATGTTGTAACATAATAACAGACATCAATGTTTGGTGGAATAACCCCGATTTTCCGTCCCTCATCCACACCTTTCTGGACCTAGCTGAGGACAGGAGCATTGTCCTGATAGAAGAACCAGTCCAACTCAGAGTTTGGGAACATTGTCAGAGCAGAAGTCCAGTAGTTTTACAAAGTTATTTTTGGATTCCAGTTACTTTTGTGGAACTAATAGCACTGTTTTTGTCTGTTGTAAGAAGATAGTGATGGTCACAGTAGTGGTGTTTATACTTCTCCTTCTTAAATAAGATGTGGATCAGGTGTTTATTCAGTAGAATAAAGTGTGTTTGTGTTGGAATTCAACAGACACAGGAATGGAACAGCTGTCAAACATGCAGGTCTGATGGGAAACTGGAGTGGTCTCTTAATTTTTTCCAGCGCTGTGTGTGTGTGTGTGTGTGTATGTATGTATATATATATATATATATATATATATATGTGTGTGTGTGTGTGTATATGTGTGTTTGTGTGTGTGTGTATATATATATATATATATATATATATATATATATATATATATATATATATATATATATGTGTGTGTGTGTGTGTTTGTGTGTGTGTGTGTGTAATAACACTTGAATATCTTGACAACATCAGCCAACCAGCATTTCTCTTATTTTTTGTCCAGTTCATCTCATTTAGTTCTTTAGAACATTTCATCTCTGAAGTTTCTTAAAACATTTATTGTTTAATTCTGTAAAGTTAGAGTCAACCTGCCAAAGCTTAAATGAATAAATGTAATTCATATTGTCCATCCTATAGGACAAGGAATACTTTCATTATAAACGTCATCAGGTCATGTTGACGACATGATGGTCATTGATGATCAGGTCCGAGCCTGTGACTGGAATCCACAAAGATCCTGATGGACGAGTGTTTGTAAAATGCACTAATTAAAAGTAATTATTAGGAAGCCTGTTGGACGGGTTTACAACAGACGCCTATGTCCATTTAACATCTGAACACAAATCCAATATTCATGACACCAGAAAGGTGGTTTTCAGCGCTGGCCCTTTAAATGCAAATGAGCCACTTCAGGCCCCGCCCCCTCCAGGTTGTTGACAGTTCTTTCTGTCCTGTTCAGCCACTTGTGTTCATTAATACAACCAACAACTCAATATTTTAGGTAATCGGCTCTAACTGTGGACATATTTTCTGTTTTTATTACAACCACTGCTGCTGACAAACAATTATGTCATCCTCGGAGAAATGTTCGTCAGAAGTCTGGACCTTATATGTGCAAATGTCATGATGTAACTAGTTATAAAATGTAACAAATTAAGCAGGAATTAAAACGGGTTGTCCACTCGATTTTTGCCCAAATGAATCTAAAGCTAGTTGTGCAGCAGCTGGAGGGTTCCAATCCAAACTGTCTGAACGATTAGGGTCCAAATACACAAAGAAATGAAGCACAGACGAATAACAGTGGGTTTAGACAAATATGAGCCCTTTAATGCCTTTAAATTATTAATCTTAGTTTTTCAATTTGATCAATCAGTTTGCCCAGTAATAAATGATATTTTATTGTTAATTTTTAATATTTATACATATAGTATCTTGGGGATGGAAATAGCACCTGTTTAGTTGAATGGCTCTTTTCCTTAGCTTTAAAAATAGTAAAATAATATTAAAATAATACCAGCTGTAGTCAGCAGGGACCCAGTGGGATGGTATTATTCGTTGTGAATTATGCTGATTTATAGTTTTATAGTTGTGGTTTCTGTAGATATCCCGACATTTTGCCAGACTTCATTAACGCTGTTCCAAAGAAAAGTCAGACCCCTCCCACTATGGTTCTGGAACAGGGGTCAAAGGGCTCTGGGCTGTTTGTCTTTGGTTCTTTAACTGAATCACATTCATTGTGTGAGTGAAGGACACAGTGAAGTTGCCTTAGGTCGGTGGTTCTCAGTCTTTCTCTGACAATAATGAACGCTTCCATGTGACTTGTTGCTTCCTTCTCATTAATCCTAATGGTACCAGGGTTCTGTTGGTTCGGTGGGTGGATCCATTTGTGGTTGACAGTATACATGTACTTCTGCTTCTTACTTTGCAGGATGAGCAGTGGATTCTGTAAACACGGTCTGAAATGTGGAAATCTGCACCGCCATAATCATCACTTTCACAGCAAATGGTTCCAAACCTTTTCTCTTCTCTTTTCAGAGTGATCTGCACCCCATCGCCAGTTGCAAAATACTGACAAGCCAATCGCATTCTGAGAAATGCTCAAGGTTGAATAATTAGCAACCAAGTTCATTTAGCTCTACTAACCATATGGGACACATGTCCATTTAAAAGGTTTACTGGTATGAGCATTGCAGGGTCCGTTATGGGAAGTATGAGTGGACACTGGACTATTCCACCTGCTACATGTTCTAACCTGAAGAAAAAAAAACCCACCCACGAGTGATCCCATGCCCCCCCGGCAAGTCTTCGCGCCTCCCCTAGGGGGGCCCGCCCCACAGTTTGAGAAACTCTGCCTTAGATAATGTACATGGTCCATGAGGAGCTGTGGTATTATGGGATTTACAGTGTGTAGTTGCACTTCGGTGGTTGATGTTCTTTTACGGAACATGGTTAATGAAAGAGAACGCCAATCTGACGTGGTTAAAGAATGGCATTCCTGCCGCTGCAGCGCAGAAACAGACTCATTTATTACAGCGGGGCTGATCCTGGGAGCCAGTACAACACAATCACCTCTCAGTCTGTTGGTGGAAGTCAAGGCTCTTGTATTTGCATAGTAATAAATCTCATCTACGGTGCACGGCGCCGTAAAAGCCATAAATGAAAACAACAACCTCCAACCTCTCTGGGCTGAGGTGGAGTCGTCTAATCTGCCGTGGAGGGTCGGCTTTGCGCTCGGCCTCTGTGTTCATGTGCCCGCTGATGTGCAGCCGTGGGGTGAATGTCAGGCCCAGGCGGTCCACGCTGGAACCACCGCTCTGTGTTTGTGTTCACCGCTTACAGACGTCAAAAAGGAAACCATTGTAACCTGGAAAGCAACCTGCATGTGTGTGTGGAGTGGGAGGGAGGAATTCAGGTTTAGACAGTGGGCCAGACGCCAGTGCATGACTGCATCATTGTGTGGACTATGCAGTTCAGTGAAGGGGAGATTTGATATTTTCTTCCTCTCAGTAGGGCCTTCCTTTAAGCCAGAGCTTTGGCCAGGGAACACTCACAAAGGAGTCTTCTGCTGCAGCTGGCAGAATCCTGCTACGTGATCTAAAACCAATTTCGCTATTTGAATAAGCTAACACTTATTTCCTTATCTTCCTCTTGCAGTCCAAAAAAATCCAGGCTCAACTGAAAGAACTGCGGTACGGGAAAAAGGATTTAATTTTTAAGGTAAGCTTAAAACGAGGAGGGGGTGGGCTTTCTAATGTCTCCAGACCGGGGGTAAACAGGTACTTCAGACCACCTTGAACGGCCGGACCGTCACAGGAGGTCCTGCAATTAAATTCACTCTGCAATCAGCGCATCCCCTCCAGCGAGGCGGCCGTCTGTAAAGTCGGTCGGTCGGCGCTGGAGCCTCACGCTGCTCAGTCCTGTCCCTGGTTTTCTCCTCTGCATGATCCATCCATCCCTTTCAATCAGAGGACGCATGTCCATAAATGATGTCGACAGCACCGAATGAAGTTGATACAGAATTATGCATTAGATGATTGGAGGGAATCGTCCAGGCTCAAATTACACATGACACCATGTAGCGCTACACTGTAAAAAAAAAAAAAAAAAACAGAAAAAAAAAACCCTGTATTATTCCGGCAGCAGGGCTGCCGAAAAAATACTGTACAATAACACAAAATAAGCATCTCATAAAAATACAGTAATTTTCCATAATTAAAATACAGTTTTTTGCCCTAACTTTACATGAGGTTTTGAGGTATATATATATATATATATATATATATGTATATATATATGTGTATATATAATTTTCTGTGAGACTCAGTTGTCCAATCCACTGATAAAAACTGTATTTGGACAGTTTGTCAGTGCTTATACATGTTATACATTCACAAAAACACATTTATTCAACATTTTTGTTGTGAAACCTCCTGTAATTATACAAGATATTTGTCAATGAACAAACAAGTCTGGTTCAACTGACAGAACAAATACTTCTTTAATGGTTAATTGTCAGTAATTTTATCTTGTTTTATTTTTTTATTTTTTTATTTTTTTTATTTTTTTTTTTACAGTTTTAAACTTTAAATTAACAGTTTAATCTCATAAATAGAAAAGAAATATTTGTGAAATTATGATACATTTGCAAATGTATTTTAACTGAATTTTTCTATGAAAAAAGAAAACATTTCTTCAAAAAAAACATTTAATTTTATGGTTATTCACAGTTACAGTTTTGTTCATGCTATTTTCCATTTGACATGTAAACTCACAGTCTGTTTTTGTCATTTCATTGATATTTTCCTGTATCTTAAAAATACAGGAAAAATCTGTCAAATAAACAGTGAAAATTCAGTCAAATTACAGATTTTTTTTTTACAGTGTATAGCGTTCATACTGCAGGGCCCACAAACCTGCCTTCTGCTCACATACTTCCTCTGCAAGCACAATGAAGTGGTGACAAACAAGAGAACGTTCCATATTGTTGCCCACCCGTATATACTGCTTGTATTTGCCAAAAGACTAAATGGTTTTAGAGTTGAGTACTCACTTATACTTATTGGCATTTACTATACAGGGGGCTGACCTTTCGGGTGTTATTCGCAGTGTTAAAATGTCAGTCAACATTTTTTTGCCTCAAAGCCTTGTAACGCCACATATAAAATAAATGTGTTGATCCTTAAGACCCATCATTCCTGAGGCATTTGTCAAACCAAATAGTCAGAAAAATGAATACAAAGCGCTCCATCGTCACCGCCTGAAAAGCATCCTTCAGTCCTGTGGCTGAATATATTGTCCCTGAATGTCCTGTTCCTTGTTTTATTCCTGCTCTCTGAATGATGAATGTATTGACTTGTTTGCTCGGTGTCACCTGCTCATAAATAGCTGTCTCTAAATTGCATCAGTCACTCCCTCTAAAACAACCTTATTGCTCAATGTCACTCAGCATCATGTGGACTGTGGAAGCATCAGGGTCTTTGGTGACTTTACAGAAGGATGAGCTTCAACACTGCAATAAGAGAAATACATGTAAAAGGAAAGAAGCCCTTATTACAGGGGTGTCAAACTCTTTTTGGTTCAGGGGCCATATTTAGTCCAGTTTGATCTCCAGTGGGCCGGACCAGTAAAATAAGAGCATAATAACCATTAGGGTGGTCCAAAAAAATGTTTTCTCAGATTCTCTGGATTCGAACCCTGCATTTGGTTCCATATCTGACCAAATTACTTCAGTCCAAATTTGATACAAATTCCTTCATATTCAGAGGTGTCCCAGACAGGTGCAGATGTCTGTATATACTCTAACAGAACTGTCCAAATGAATAAGGCAGATTAGAAGAATCTGTCATTTTATTCTCCAAATCAAACTGACACTCACATAAAAATGTTCCTTAGAAAGTCCAACAACCACTGTTGGTTTATTGAAATGACCAAAAATGTTCCTGTGTTCTTTGACAACTTGTTGCCAGTACTGTTTGTGATCTGCATTTGTTGTTCGGCAACAGTTGAAGTCTGGAATAAGCTCCGCCCCTCTGTCAGTGACATCACTGACAGCTTTAGTGGAATGCCCAGTTTTCTCCTCCTTCTGAAAGTCTGCATCATCAGCCCAGTCTACTGGAGGAACTGTTCAGAATGTTTGTGGCAGATCCAAAGGTTCAAACAGACGCATGGTGCTGGTGGAGACAAAAGCCCTGATCTGCTTCCCTTCACAATCTGATGGATGAAGGACATCCCAACGCTTTAGAGGAACCAAAGAACCTGCATTTAACATCATGGTGTCCACCATCAGCTGCTTCTGCTCTGGTGTCACAGAATGGACCACAACCAGGTCTACACTCTAGTACCACAGATGTGGGCGGAGTTACTTCATCCATATATTTACTCCAGTACCACAGATGTGGGCGGAGTTACTTCATCCATATATTTACTCCAGTTCCACAGATGTGGGCGGAGTTACTTCATCCATATATTTACTCCAGTACCACAGATGTGGGCGGAGTTACTTTATCCATATATTTCCAGCTGAATCCCTCTGATAGTTCTGTTCTTCTCTTACAGCTCAGCTCGTCTGTGCTGAAAATGAACGATTAGTCCATTTCCAGGAAAATTCCAGCAACTTGTGCAACCTCTAAAACATCTGCTTTTTTTTCCTAAATCATCTTTTGAATGAATAAACCTAATGCAGGGTTCTAACTGAGGTGATCTGAAACTGTATTTTTTACCAGGATTGTTGGACCACCCTATAACTTATAAATAATGACAACTCCACATTTTTTAGTGCAAAAAATAACATTAGATGATGGAACTATTTCTATCCAAAACAAAAAGGATGTGAATAACTGGAAAAAAAAAAAAAAAAGAAAAAAAAAAAAACATTTCTGAAGAAAAATAAGTACAATTTGATCAATATTCTGCCTCAACTTATGATTTCCACATGTGCATTACAGATCAGATCTACAAAGACACGAAACAGGCAGAATATTGTTAAAATTGCACTTTTTTTTTTAGACATTCCAGGTTGTTCCTATTTTTTCAGGTTATTGACATTTTATTATTAAAGGATATCAGAATTTAATGTTCTTTGCAGTAAATCAAAGTGAAAAAAATTGGTGTTGCCATTATTTACAGGCATAATATCTTATTATTTTTTCTCACATTAAACCAAGAAGAACATTTGGAGTCATTATTTCAAGGTTATTATGCTGTTAGTTTTGAGTTTGATGCCCTCGACTGTTACTATCTTCAGGGTAATTTTTGCATTTTGCACTTTGTAAATTCATCCTGCGGGCCAGACTGGACCCTTTGGTGGGCCTGTTTTGGCCCCTGGGCCGCATGTTTGACACCTGTGAGTTATTACCTCAAAATAATCAGCTACTGTTCCAGAATAATGACTTCATTTATCAAAATGAAATAAGTACTCAGATGATCTCAGAAACATTACTTTAAACTCAAAATAATTACTTCTTATAAAAAACCTAATTGTCTCAAAACAGACTTCATGATAAAATAATGACTCATCTTAAATTAATGAGCTAATATATCAAAATAATTCTTTATCTTCAGAAAAAATATGTAGATGTCAAAATAATAAGTCACTATAACAAGTAATTTAACCAGTAGATTCTTTTATGTTTCAGGTTTCATTCTTATATGTTTCTTCCTGTCTTTCTGCTCTGTGTTTTTTTTGTATTTTTGCCGCTGTAAACATGGCAGTTTCTGCACAGTGGGATCAACACAGATCTGATCTTATCTTATCTTATCTTATCTTATCTTATCTTATCTTATCTTATCTTATCTTATCTTATCTTATCTTATCTTCATGACTTCACTGGAAAAATCTAAATTTTACCAAGTGTCTTTTTCTCATTTCTAGTCCAAATATCTCATCACACTTAACATAAGACATAATCACCTACAGAGGAACTTTTCAGTGAGATATAAAAATTTATTTTTAGACAATAGATCTGGAAAATCTTATTTCAAGAAATCTTAACCAAAACATTTTTACTTGTTCCATTGCAAAACAAAAAATCTTGAATTAAGCAAATAAATAAATAAATAAATAAATAAATAAATAAATAAATAAATAAATCTGCCAATTGAACAATTGGAAATTATTTTGGTAAGATTTCTTGAAATCAGATTTTCCAGATCTATTGTCTAAAAATCAGTTCTTCTATCTCACTGAAAAGTTCCTCCTTAGGTGATTCTGTCTTATTTTAACTGTGATGAGATATCTGGACTGGAAATGAGAACTAATACACTTGGTTAGATTTTGATTTTTGCAGTGTTTATTATCCTACAATAATGACTCAGTATCTTAAAATAATGACGTATTTGGAAATTGTGACTTACCTCCAAATCATGACTTCTTCTTTCAGTGTAATTTGTATTTCTTGTACCGGCAGAACCTCTAAATCTGGAACTTTTTGCTTCAAAACAATGACTTAATATGTCAAAACAGGATTAATATCTCAAAATACTGACCGAGGATCTACAAATAATGACTTGGTATTAGTAATAAACTAGTATCTGAAGTTAAATAGTTTCTTTTTTAACCTCAGAATACTGACTTTGTGTTCTCTCCGTGTCTGTGTGGGTTTGTTTTGGATGCTCTAATATTTTCCTCTGTGCAAACACGCTTTAAACCACCCTTAGGTGTGAATGTGAGGGAAGAGTTATTGATCTGTAAAACGTTTGCCTCATAACATAAAACAGAGCTACTTCAAAAATATGCCCAACCCAAAACCCCACATGGTTAATATACAAATCATGTAAACCAGGGCTGTCGAACTCCTTTTCTTCCAGGTTCCACATTCAGCCCAATTTAATCTGCAGTGGGCCAGACCAGTAAAATAAAAGCATAAGAGCCAATAAATAATGACAACTCCTAATTGTTTTAGCACAAAAAATAACATTCAGTTATGCCAACATTTACATTTACAAACTATCCAAACAAAAAGGATGTGAATAACCTGAAAAAAATTTAATTTGTCAAGAAATATAAGAACAATTTTATCAATATTGTGCCTCAACTTATCATTTCTACATATACATTACAGATCAGATCTACAAAGGCACAAAACATTTAATAACAGGCAGAATATTGTTAAAATTCCACTGAATTTTCTTTAGACATGTCAGGTTGTTCATATTTGTTCAGGTTATTCACATTTTATTGTTAAAGGATAGTTTGGAAATGTAAACATTTTCATAATTTAATGTTTTTTGCACTAAATCAAAGAGAGAAAAAAATGGTGTTGTCATTATTTATATATTATTATGATATTATTTTTGAGTTTGATGCCCTAACTTGTACTTTGCAAATTCATCCTATGGGTCGGATCGGACCCTTTGGCGGGCCGGTTTAGGCCCCAGGACCGCATGTTTGACACCTGTGATGTAAAGTCTGTATTTGTGTGGATAAAGCCCCATGTCTGACTGTTAAATTATCTGAGAATATTTGAATATGCTGACGACAATAGAATTCAGGAAAAGAAAACTAAAAGAAACATCGTTAGACAGATGGGTAAATATTTTCAAATATATTTGTAGTTATTTAGAACATTTGAATTTAATACAGATTATAATGTAAATTGTGTCTCTTAAGGACCCCATGTATAAGCTGAGAACTGTTTCTGGGGTGTCCTATTACAAAAGTATCCTGCAAATGAATTGTTGATTTTAACAGTTTGTAATAATTTTGTAATAAAATTGATTGATTGATTGATTGATTGATTGATAATTGCCCAAGTCATATTTCTGACCAAATTGTGATATCTGCATAACTTTACACTCCTAACACTGCTGCTTCATTTTAAGTAGACATCAGAATTTGGCCAAAAATATGACTTAGGCAATTCTGCTAATGATATGTCAGATGTGTGATGGGCTGGTGACATGTCCAGGTGAACCCCACCTTCACCCAGTGGATAGGCTCCGCCCACATGACCCTCTCGGGGACAAAGGTTTATGTCAAAATAATGATTTGTGTATCTCAGAATAATGACTCATGTGAAAAAAATGACTTTTTAAAATCTCAAAATACTGACCAAGTATTCAGATCCTACTGTGAATATCATAGAAGGGAGTACCACAAAATAATGAGCCATTTTGAAAAAGAAATTACAGGGTGGGGAAGCAAAATGTACACTGAACATTTAGTTGTTTTTTCTCAGCAGACACTACGTCAGCTGTTTTGAACCCAAACATATACTGATGTCATAATCATACCTAACACTATTATCCATACCTTTTCACAAACTTTTGCCCATATGAGTAATCAGGAAAGCAAACGTCAAAGAGTGTGTGATTTGCTGAATGCACTCGTCACACCAAAGGAGATTTCCAAAATAGTTGGAGTGTCCATAAAGACTGTTTCTAATGGAAAGAAGAGAATGACTATGAGCAAAACTATTACCAGAAAGTCTGGAAGATACTATTAAAGAAGAATGGGAGAAGTTGTCACCCCAATATTTGAGGAACACTTGCACAAGTTTCAGGAAGCGTGTGAAGGCAGTTATTGAGAAAGAAGGAGGACACATAGAATAAAAACATTTTCTATTATGGACATTTTCTTGTGGCAAATAAATTCTCATGACTTTCAATAAACTAATTGGTCATACACTGTCTTTCAATCCCTGCCTCAAAATATTGTACATTTTGCTTCCCCACCCTGTATAATAAGTCCACACTATGAAGCATTAGTTAAGCATTAATAAATACTGAATTCATCATTTATAAAGCATATTTCTGACATGAATACTCATTAGTATATGGTTTATAAGCACAGTTATAAATGTTTTACTCATCATTCATAATCCTTCATCATTCAATTGTGCAGTTTATTTAATAATCCCATGTGCTGTGTCTTCTCTTTGTTCGAATAACTCAGACTTTTGTGAGTTTTTATTCATTTCCATCCTTTAAATCTCATTTGTAAATGCTTTAAATGTCACAGATAGTGCACACTTTAGATGAGCTCACACCACAGACTGAATTCATGAGTAGTTAGTGCTTTAGAACGACCTGAAATCATGAATTCCTGTGTTAATAACTGTTTATAGGACATCTACTGGAAAATAACTGTGTGCGTTAGTATAAAATACACACTAACATATTCACTCACCAGTAGTACATGTGTGAATAGTGTATGTGTGAGCACAAATGCACATCACAACTGGTTTGTAAATGATGCAATACTAAAGGTTTAAATGCAGAATCCATAATTTATAAAGGATGAAAATACAATCATTAAGCACATTGTAGATGAGCTTATTAATGATGAGTAAAACATGTATAACTGTGCTTATAAACCATATATTAATGAGTATTCATGTCAGAAATCTGCTTTATAAATAGTGAATTCAGTATTTATTAATGCTTAACTAATGCTTTATAGTGTGGACTTATTATAAAATGTTACCAATAACTTTGACATTAAAATGAAGAATATCCTCACATAATAACTTATTATTGTAAAATAATGAGGTCTTCTTACTAATTCTTACTGATTCTTACTAATCTCATCATCTAAAAATAATTCAAAGAGTCATGTTTGAGTGACGACGTTCTGGAAAGGTCAGAAGGAAATGCATCATTTCCCTGTGACCTCCCATGATCCTCGGGCTGTTCCTGAAAACTCATCTGTATGCCCCATCTGTCGCCATCCAAAACCCAGCGGGGACGAGGGAATCTGGAAGTAGAGAAGAGTCATTCCAGACATGGAAATGTCATAAGGCTCACAGGGGGATGTCAGTCAAAGCAGGCTGACCAGGAGGCAGTCGGATGGGTTCTGATGGCCGCCGCCGCCGCGCTGCATCAAAGTACACATTTAAAGCACAATGTCACAGTACACACAGGAATACATCAACGTCAAAAAAGGTTAGGCCATAATTGTTTTATCAGGGAAACCATTCCATTTTTTTAGACAGATAGATACCGACATGAACAAAAAAACTCAATTATATGGTAAGAAAAATGACAGTAACAGGAAATCCTGCTGTTTGGTCAGCTGTAATCCAGATTCAATTACTGATGTAGGGAGACGCTCCAAGAATAGCACAGTCAGTATCACTAGGTTCAAAATGGGCCAGTTGGAGGTTTTTAGTCCAATGTTTTTCTACCTTGGGGTTGGGACCCCATGTGGGGTCGCCTGGAATTCAAATGGGGTCGCCGGAAATTTCTAATAATTGATAAAAATAATTAAAACTTACCAATAAAAAATACATGTTGAGTTGACAGAGACAATCCCAGTCCATACCAGACAAACTGAGTGTGAAACTGCAGCACTGTGCTTCTGTTTGTGTCACATGTTCACTGTGGTCAGTTTCAGATGCTGCAGCTCTTTCATCATTCATAGTTTCAGTTCTTGTTTGTTCAGTATTAATTGTCCTCCTTGTAAATCCCAGCTGGACTGACTGGACAGATCCTGAGCCTTTGTGCAGTAATCTACACCTGGATTTACTGCCTCTGTCCACAATAACAGACATTATACAGACTAAATGTCCACAATAATAGACATTATACAGACTAAATGTCCACAATAATAGACATTATACAGACTAAATGTCCACAATAATAGACATTATACAGACTAAATGTCCACAATAATAGACATTATACAGACTAAATGTCCACAATAATAGACATTATACAGACTAAATGTCCACAATAATAGACATTATACAGACTAAATGTCCTCTGACATTAATGTTTATTTGCAACGTAGTATAGCAAATTATTACATGATCAAAAATAAATTAATTTAGCAAAAAAAATGTCTCCGTTTTGAATGTCTGGGGTCGCCAGAAATTTGTGATGTTAAAATGGGGTCAGGAGTAAAACAAGGTTGGAAACCACTGATGTAGTCCAAATGCATTTTATATCCGAAGTTCTACATAGATGTGTGTCAGTGTTATAATGTTTGAACAGTTTATTTAACAGCTTTTCAACTGTATCTGTCATGAATTCTGTTTATATTTAACTATCTTTAGCTTTTATGGTTAGTTTTAGGCACTGGTTTGATTAAGGACATACACTGCAAAACTCTAAATCTTACCAAGTGCCTTTTCTCATTTCTAGTCCAAATATCTAATCACACTTAAAATAAGACAGAATCACCTGAAGAGGAACTTTTCAGTCAGATAGAAGAACTGATTTATAGACACTAGAAAATTTAAAATCTTATTTCAACAAATTTTACCAAAATAATTTTCATTTGTTCCATTGGCAGATTTTTTCTGCTTAATTCAAGATTTTTTTTTTTTTTTTTTTTTTTTTTTTTTTTTTTTTGGGCTTAATTCAAGCAAGAAAATCTGCCAATGGAACAAGTGACAGTTATCTTGGTAAGATTTCTTGAAATAAGATTTTCCAGATCTAATGTCTAAAAATAAGTTCTTATTTCTCACTGAAAAGTTCCTCTTTAGGTGACTATGTCTTATTTTAACAAAAAACAAAAAGAAAGAAAAGAAAACTGTCCACCACAAAGGACCTTCCATAATTTTTTTTTAAAACTGCATCTGAAAAAACTGTTGCATCATGATGTTTCCAATATAGACACTGATTTAATAAAAAACAAAAAAAGCTTGTACTTTGCTGACATTCCCTGGGTCTGAGGAGGTTAAGTGTGATGAGATATTTGCAGTAGAAATGAGGAAAAATACATTTAGTAAGATTTGGATTTTGGCAGTGTAAATCCAGGATTGGTTTAACCCTTTCATGCATGAATTATGAGAATCTTAATCAAGATTCCTGAGTGTTTTTATTCCTCTTTAGGCAAGGAAAAAAAAAATGTGATTGAACATTTTGTTATGAACCTCTTTTTCATGGAGTTGCAAAAATGTTCAATCAGCGGGACACCATGTGTTTAAATTTTGAAACAAAGAAACATGTATTTACCAGCATACTGTGTGAAAACTATAAATATATATTTTTTAAAATATTGCTAATCTGATCTTTTGTCACATTTTAACATACTCTAATACTAGTTGCTGCTCATTTCATGGAGATAACATGAAAAAAATTGTTTTTGTTAAAAAAAACTGTTAATTACAATCTATTAATAATAACAAGCGACTGATTTCCACTCAAACATGTGAGTGCAGATCAGGTTTACCTAGAACAGCAAAGTTACAGGCATGGTCTGAATGTCAGTGTATTATGGGATGGTGCATTAGTGTCCACTGTGTTGGCTGAAATGGAACTAAAACAATAAAACCCATGAATATACAAGAGAACAGCTGGAGAAGAACTGTCCACTGGAGTGACCACTGGAGTGACCACTGTGCATGAAAGGGTTAAAATCAAGAGTAAAACACCAGTAATCTGATAATAATACACACCTTCTATCTACATCACAGGTGTCAAACATGCGTCCCGGGGGGCTAAATCTGCCCCCCCCGCCAAAGGTTCCATTGCGGCCCTGCAGGATGAAAGTGCATAAATGACCCTGAACCTTCCAGGCTGAACAAATCCTTTGGGTTCAGGTTCCACATACAGACCAATGGGATCTACAGTCAAAAGAACAACACAATAAACCAGAAAGAATGACAAACACACATTTACTGTGAAAAATTCAGTGGGAAAATTTAAGTGAAAAACATAAGATAGTATTCTGCCTGTTTCTAAATGTTTGGTGCATTTATGGATCCACTGGGATCTGCAGTTGTGTTCAGAAGAACAGATGGAATATTGGAGAAACTGTTCACATTTTAGTTCAAACTCCAACATTTGAACAATATTCTGTCTGTTCCCAAATGTTTATGGAACACTGTGTGGAAATGCACATGTAGAAATAAGAAGTCCAGGCAGAATATTGTTCAAATTACACAAATTTTTCAAATGAAATTTCTGTTTTTTCAGGTTATTCACATCTTTTTTTCGTAAAATGTAAATATTTTCATAATTGAATCGGGGGTTTTTGTACTAAAACAAAAAGAAAAACTTGGATTTGTCATTATTTATAGGCTATTCAGTCATTATTGTACTGGTCCGACCCACTGCAGATCAAACTGGGCTGAATATGGAACTGAACCAGAATGAGTTTGACAGAGCTGGTCTACAGCTGTCTCCTCTTTGTCCAAAAAACTAAATATAGTCATAGATGTCCTTTTGTCACTTGTCCAACTGTAGAACATGTGACTGAATGTGAACACCAGTCAGTACTTCCTGCTGTCAGTCCTGTATTTAACTCGCCTTCGTGTCTGAAAACACTGACGAGCATCCAAAACCTCCTGTCAGAGTCACATGACCACTTATATTACAATATGCTGACAGCTTATTATTGTCCAGTGCTGCTAACAAATGCAAGAACAACAGCGTTAACACAAAAATATTCAGCCAAGATGTGATGCAAACTGACTCACCACGTGTTAATATTGAATCAAATTACATTCAGGAAGAGGATAGTGTGTACAGGTAGAGTTTCCTGAGAAGAAAACATGGCAGAAAGATAAAGAGGAAGAAGAATTACCGCACTAAACATTTTTCTGCCGTTGTCAGAAGGAGCTAAAATTACCAGCACAGAAAATAAATGTACCACTATCAGTGTGTGAATAAGCCACTTTAAAGTATAATTTATAATATATTCAACAGAGATTTTCATTATAAAAAAAGCCTCCTCCTAATGATCTTATCTGTTTTCTTAATAGAGAGTAAAGGCTTTGATTACGTCTGTTAGTTTTAACGTCCATTATCTGCTGCAACCATGAGAACAGGCTGATTTCTGCCTTTTTTTTTTTTTTTAAATAAATCACACCTTTAACAGAATGAGTCATAGTGAGGGTTGTTCTTAGATTTTCCCTAAATAACTCCTTCTAAGTCTGTGCTTGAAAGTTTGTCTTTATTGAGTGAATTCTCTGAACAGATTGTCAGTATGTTTCTGGGTGTAGACTGTTTAGAGTCACTTATCATCGTCTGTAGTTTAATCTGTGCGGGTTTCAAACCTGTGTCAGGGATGTTTGACGTTTCATAGTTTAACCTGTTACAGGGTTTCTGCCAAAGCTGTAAGAAAATACCAGTATCGCAATATATCACAATATTTCACTTCACGATACTGTATCGATATTAAAAATACTGTATGAATATTTTTCGGTATTTATTCGAATGCAGAGATGGCAGAGGTTCATTTTTGTTTTCTTGTTTTTCCAGCTCTTTTATTTCTATATTCACATGGATAGTTTGTTCTGTTGTTTGTTTACTACAAAAGTACTATTGTGATATCGCAGGTTATACATGTTGTTTTTTTTAAAAATTGATATCACTGTTTTGTTAAATAATGGACAATTCAAGCATCCTAAAAGCACTTTTTAATGTTTGAAACAGGCAAATGTTTGTCTTTTTAAATTGGGAATGCACAAAAATAATGTTCTGATGTTGGATGATTCAGGGACTGAACACTATGGATTCTTTTCGCAATAGAATTTAAGCAGAATCTGAAACTGTAATGTCTGTCAGACTGTATTTATTTATTTATTTATTTATTTATTATTTATTTGTGTGTTTTTTTGTTTTTTAAAACTTTATTTATCCAAATGCTGCACTTTTGTTTTTTCCTGGAAATAGTGTTTTGTTTTTTTTTGTTTTTTTTAAAGAAAGAAACAAAACAAAAAATATTGCCTTGTTAACAATATCATGATATATTGTATTGTGATCCTAGTATTGTGATTTGTATTGTATCACCAGATTCTTGCCGATACACAGCCCTAGTTTCTGTGGGTCATTAAAAAGCATTACAAGTCATTCAATAGATTTTGTGAAAATTAAGGCCTTAAATGGCATTAAAAAGCATTAAATTGGAAGTCCAGAGACTTTAAAAAATGTAATAAACTTGATGAAAAAAAAACAAAAAAAACAACTGTTATTGATCCATTGACTGATTGATTGATGTATTTATTTTGAATATGAATGCCAAAACAGAGGAAAATAAATAAACAAAACAAACATAAGATATATAATACGTATTCGAAAAGGAGTGAGAAGACCTCCTACATACAATTTATTTTACATTTACATTTGTGTATTTGGCAGATGCTTTTTTCCAACTTATAAGGGCATATTTCTGGTGTAATTCAATTTTTCCAGGAAAAAAATCTTAAAAATATATAAAACTCTTAAAAATATATATGAATAAAGGAATGTAAAATGAATAAATGATAATAATAATTAAAAAAAAAAAAAAATCTTAAAAATCCTTAAAAAAAAAAAAGACAATAAAAAAATATCCTTTTTAACAGTATTGTGTTATATCGTGATTAGGGATGTAACGATATGAAAATTTCATATCACGGTTATTGTGACCAAAATTATCACGGTTATCATTATTATTGTGGTATTACTGAACTTGTGCTCAAAATGTTCAAAAAGTACTGATACACACACTGAAAGAATTTAACCAAGTTATATTTTATAAATAAATAAATAAATAGAATAAAATAAAATAACAGTCCCGATGTCCCTTCTGTGTCAGAAACATTCCAATATTAACCCTTAGTGGTCTGAGTCTATTCTGTCTGTTTTTCAGTCCTTTTGGTTTGGCCTTTATATACTATAGAAACAAATGTTTACTATACCCATGTTTGGATCTGTTTTTTCAGCACAACTTCATCTAGATCATCTGTCTGTTATTTTTTCACTTTAATCTACTATAAAAACATAAAAGGACAGAAAACACAAAAAATATATCAAATCTGATTTGAAAAATGTATATAGTTTATTGCATAAATAATACAAGGATGTTTAACAAACCTTTTCAAAGACTTTAAAAGTGAATATCGGTTCCAGATATGAGGAAGAATAAAATCAAATTGTAATAAATTCAAACTATACTCAAATTTTTGACATAAAAGCAGATCTTTCCATAGGGTTTTTTCCCCTAAAAGTGCAATAATCAAACACGGTTATCATGAGAATTAGAATTTAAATGATAATACTACCCGTCTGCAATTCTACTGCTGTTTATCATTATACCGGTAATCGTTACATCCCTAATCATGATATATTGTATTGTGATTCTAGTATTGTGATTTGTATCGTATCGCCAGCTTCTTGCTAATACACAGCCCTAGCCCTCAGGTGTAGAACAGAATAGAATAGAACAGAATAGAATAGAAAAGAACAGAATAGAATAGAATAGAATGCCTTTATTGTCATTATATATTTGTACAACCAAATTAAAACAGACAACTCTCTAGTGGTGCGGAGTGCAAAACAGTTTCAAAGAAGAAGAAAAGAAAAGTGTAAATATATGTACAGAATAAAAACCGGCATGTCACCAACCAAGAAACAGCAGAGGTCACTTTGACCCTGGCTGGACACTCAGGATGTATGTTAAATATGTGTCCTTATTGAGGTATTGTCATTGTGAAGGACAACATGAGACGTGTGCTGGTTCATGCAGTCCCAGTCCCAAACTGGAAACACTGCTCACATTCCTTTTCAGTCGCTGAACGGAACAGTTCAGAACTTCACAGGACTTTACGCCGCCTTCTCTGAGTTTCCCTACGAGACAGTGTTTTTTTTTTTTTTTTTTTGTAGAGCAGCCACGTTGAGCCGTCACATCTTCTTCTCCTTCGGTCCACTTTGAGTTTACCCCTAGAGCTGTTTCTGTGCCAGCTTTAAAAAAGAAAGACAGAGGGAGAGAGGGAAAACTGATGGTGCACTGATGGTGCACTGATGGTGCAATGGAGTTGAGTGGTGGTGCAGCAGAGTGACAACCCCCCAGCACCCCCCCACACCACCACCACCACCAGTGGACTCAGAGCAGGAGTCTGGAGCTGCACACTGAGCTAACCCTGACAGTCAGCGTTTGTCTGTGTCCTCTGAGGAAATACACTGATGACGATGATGACGATGATGATGACAATGATGATGAAGATGACAATGATGATGATGATGACGATGACGATGAAGATGACGATGATGATGACGATGAAGATGACGATGATGATTACAATGATGATGAAGATGATGATGATGATGATGACGATGACGATGAAGATGACGATGATGATGACGATGAAGATGACGATGATGACGATGACGATGACGATGAAGATGACGATGATGATGAAGATGATGATGATGATGACGATGACGATGAAGATGACGATGAAGATGACGATGATGACGATGAACATGACGATGATGATGACGATGATGATGAAGATGACGATGATGATGACGATGATGATGAAGATGACGATGATGATGATGATGATGATGACGATGAAGATGACAATGATGATGAAGATGACGATGATGATGACGATGATGATGACGATGAAGATGACGATGATGATAACGATGATGATGAAGATGACGATGATGATGACGATGATGATGAAGATGATGATGATGATGATGATGATGATGATGAAGATGACGATGATGACGATGAAGATGACGATGATGATGACGATGATGATGAAGATGACGATGATGATGACGATGATGATGAAGATGACGATGATGATGATGATGATGATGAAGATGACGATGATGATGACGATGATGATGAAGATGACGATGATGATGACGATGATGATGACGATGAAGATGACGATGATAACGATGATGATGAAGATGACGATGATGATGACGATGATGATGAAGATGATGATGATGATGATGAAGATGACGATGATGATGACGATGACGATGATGATGATGATGATGATGATGACGATGACGATGATGATGACGATGAAGATGATGATGATGACGATGAAGATGACGATGATGATGACGATGAAGATGACGATGAAGATGACGATGATGATGACGATCATGATGAAGATGACGATGATGATGACGATGATGATGACGATGATGATGACGATGATGATGAAGATGACGATGATGATGACAATGATGATGACGATGATGATGAAGATGATGATGATGACGATGAAGATGACGATGATGATGACGATGATGATGAAGATGACGATGATGATGACAATGATGATGAAGATGATGATGAAGATGATGATGATGACGATGAAGATGACGATGACAATGATGATGTGGAGCATAAACACTGACTCACAGCCTTTAGATCCTGAAGATAAACTAAGACAAACTAAGACAAACTAAGATAAACTAAGACAAACTAAGACAAACTAAAACAAACTAAGATAAACTAAGACAAACTAAGACAAACTAAGATAAACTAAGACAAACTAAGACAAACTAAGACAAACTAAAACAAACTAAGACAAACTAAGATAAACTAAGATAAACTAAGACAAACTAAGATAAACTAAAACAAACTAAGATAAACTAAGACAAACTAAGACAAACTAAGATAAACTAAGACAAACTAAGACAAACTAAAACAAACTAAGACAAACTAAGATAAACTAAGATAAACTAAGACAAACTAAGATAAACTAAGACAAACTAAGACAAACTAAGATAAACTAAGACAAACTAAAACAAACTAAGACAAACTAAGATAAACTAAGACAAACTAAGATAAACTAAGACAAACTAAGATAAACTAAGACAAACTAAGATAAACTAAGACAAACTAAGATACTGTTATTTATGCTCCTCCATCCTACAGGAAAATTACAGTTTATTTTATCACAGTTTATTATTGCACCACATCTATCAATCTATCTAGAGACAAACTGAGATATACTGAGACAAACTAAGATAAAAGAAGACAAACTGAGATAGACTATGACAAAGATAAACTGAGACAAACTGAGATAAACTAAGACAAACTGAGATAAACTGAGACAAACTAAGAAAAAGGAAGACAAGCTAAGATAAACTAAGACAAAGATAAACTAAGACAAATTGAGACAAATTAAGATCAAGGAAGAAAAACCCAAACAAAGTAAAACAAAGACCAACAGAAAACAGACGAACTCCGAGCTGCTGCTGCTGCTGTTTGCTTCATTTCATCCTCATAATTATTCTTCCTTCTTAAACTCAGCAGTCGGTGTTGTTTGGCTCAAAAAATCAGCCAACACAGAGACATTTATGGAAGCTTTTACCGCTAATACGGCAAAGTACGGCATTTTATCTTCCAATGTGAGCAGCATGGAGTCTTTATGCTAACGTCTTATTATAGCATCCACTGCCAGGAACTTAAAGGCAGGAATCCAATAATCTGCAGCCGGGCTCTTTGAAACGTCTCCTCTTTTATCAGTATCCGTCCATATCTCTTATGTCGAAGAGAATTCAAACATGCATCAGTGAACGCTCAGGACTTTCATTTGCCATTTGCCACAAACAGATTGTCCACGAGCCTCTCTGTCCATGATTAAAGAACTTTCCCTCAAACTTTATGACTTTCAGTCGCGTTTCGAGAGCAGCCGACAGCTACAAATGGCTCCAACAACCAGCGAATGAAAAAAGCATCTTCTAACCCTTCCAACAGCAGCTTCTCATTCCTTTGAAAGCCTGGAGCGGTGAATGTTGTCCTGCCCTCGGCTTTCACTGCGACGTGCTTCTGTGAGGGAAAACATCCTCATCATTTCAGAGATGATCATTAGTGAAGTGACCGCTTCACTGACACACAATATTAATCTGGTCATTAATCTGCAAGAATATACGCAGCAATTATCTTTTGAATAAAGTAGTAAATAGAGAACAAACTCACAAATGTATATGGAGAGACTTAGCATAAACAGATGGATTAGAAAAATGAAAGACTCTGAATTTTTTTTTTTTGTTCTGTTAATGTAAATCTGAGAAAAAAAAAAAAAAAATCAAATTTTTAACCAAAAGCGGTAACACTTTATAATAAGTCCACACTATGAAGCATTAGTTAAGCATTAATAAATACTGAATTCATCCTTTATAAAGCATATTTCTGACATGAATACTCATTAATATATGGTTTATAAACACAATTATACATGTTTTACTCATCATTAATAAGCTCATCTACAATGTGCTTAATGAGTGTATTTTCATCCTTTATAAATTATGGATTCTGCATTTAAACCTTTAGTATTGCATCACTTACAAACCAGTTGTGATGTGCATTTGTGCTCACACATACACTATTCACACATGTACTAATGGTGAGTGAATATGTTAGTGTGTATTTTATACGAACTCACAGTTATTTTCCAGTAGATGTCCTATAAACAGTTATTAACACAGGAATTCATGATTTCAGGTCGTTCTAAAGCACTAACTACTCATGAATTCAGTCTATGGTGTGAGCTCATCTAAAGTGTGCACTATCTGTGACATTTAAAGCATTTATAAATGAGATTTAAAGGATGGAAATGAATAAAAACTCACAAAAGTGAAATTCAGCATTTATTAATGCTTAACTAATGTGGTTATTAATGATGAGTAAAACATTTATAACTGTGTTTATAAACCATATATTACTGAGTATTCAT